>NW_018128110.1:622597-628465 GCF_001952655.1 Monopterus albus | reverse complement strand
TTCAAAATAAAGCTAAATATTTTAAAAGTATGAAGTTTAGAAAAATTTTGAATAGAAGCATGAATGTCCTTGAAGAGCTGAACATTTTAATAGCTGAAATGGCTGAAAGTATGCAGAAGTAAAAATTTCCCCATTCATTTGAATGGGGCAAGATTTTCAAAATAAAGCTAAATATTTCAAAAGTATGAAGTTTACAAAGTTCTGAATAGAAGCATGGATGTCCTTGAAGAGCTGAACATTTTAATAGCTGAAATTATGCTGAAGTAGAATTTTCCAATTCATTTGAATGGGGCAAGATTTTCAAAATAAAGCTAAATATTTTAAAAGTATGAAGTTTAGAAAAATTCTGAATAGAAGCATGAATATCCTTGAGGAGCTGCACATTTTGATAGCTGAAATTATGCTGAAGTAGAATTTTAACATTCATTTGAAGGAGGGAAGATTTTCAAAATAAAGCTAAATATTTCAAGAGTATGAAGTTTAGAATGTGTGTTTGTCTTTGTACAAGCAAACATGCTTATGTATGTGTGTGAATGGTTAAACTGCTTCCTTTCTTAGCTCAAGAACATTATTAACACAAAGGGGAGGACTGCATCCCAGAGAGTGGCAGAAGCTAAATGGAAATAAAGCGAGAGAACAGAGTGACCAAGAAGCGTGAAAGGCAGATGACAATGTGAGAAAGAGGATGTGCGAGGTGCTGAGAGAGGGGGGAAAAGAGTAGAGTGAAAAGAGGGAAGGCAGGAAGGCAAGGGCACTTGGAATAGAAAGTGGCATTACAGAAAAAAAGAACCCTGCATAGGAAGTGAAGTCAAAGATAGCTCTGGCACACACAGCCCTGTAAACTGGATCATAAAATAAAAATGGAGATGCAAACTATGAGAGGCAGAGAGAATGAAAGAATAACAGCCCCTCTCTGTGATCAAAAGGCTGGGACAAGACAGAGAGATCATATTTGGTCAGGGATGTTGGGGTGTTTACTTCTTATAATAATTTAATTTTTTTAATAAAACCACTGAAATATTTACATGCCATTAGGGGTGTAACATTTGCACAAGTACTTTGGAGATAGTCATGAAATCCGATACCTGGCATTAATTAACATAAGCATAAGCTTGTGATCATAACAGGTCTGGTAAAGCTGTAGCAGTCAAGCCCATGTTGGAACAAGAGTCTTACTTTAAAGAAAATTTTATTTCCAAATGTTTTGGTCTGTTGACTGCAACTTTCAAAGGAGAACCTTTAACTGGAAAGGCTACTTGACTGTGCTTAGCATAATGCAAACAAATGTAAGGACAATGGACAAGCCAGAGAGAGATCTCCAAATGGCATACAAAGAGAATAAATTGAATGTGCAGTATGAGGACCTAAGCTGGCTCACACCGCTATACATGTTAAGTTTTAACAAATCTTAAAATAAACATCATACTATCATCCCATTCAAATATAGCCTACTAGACTCATTCCATTTAAATGCCGAATACAGTACCAGCACAAAATACTGACTCAGTGTCCATCCTAATGCATCTAATGCACCTCTATCAGCACTGGCCTTTGAAAGCATGTTGCTACAATCTTGAAGCGAGGTGGCTTTCAGATATGCATGCCATTTATGAGAGCAGCATAAGCCGCTTAGTGCTTTTATAGTGAAGGCACTCAGATGGATTCAGAGCCATGGAGTTGTGCAGCACCAGACCCTCAGCTGCAGCACAGAGGAGAAAAGACAGCATGCCACCTGTGTCGTCGTCTACTGTATGAGCTGAATGAGAAACTGAAAGGACAGAAAGAAAAAAAAGTCCAGTGAGACTGAAATTAGCTTCTACAGGTTCTCTCTTCATAATCCTGAGAAGTCACTGCATTTCATTTACATTAACTCAGTCTGAATATCAGCTGTTATATCAGCTGGGCTCACCACCTGCAGGAGGATTTGTAAGGGGCTGGTGCACAGTGGATCGGGAAAGTAACTAAATACATATTTCAACTTTACTCTCTTTAAGGCAGTGTGGTAAAACTATAAGGTGCACAATATAGAAATACTTAAGTAATGTTGCATGTTTTACTCATTTTATTTCTTTGCTAGCTCCAGTTACTATATAGATAGGATTTTAGGTACAAAACACACAAATATCCAGTGCTATACTGTAGATGATGAGACTCCACAACACAGTATAAAGTAAGATTCACCTGCTGAAATGGTGCTTGTTACCGTATCAGAGGTTTATTCTGCATAATGTCCACATTTCCTTTTGATATGTTTAAATAGATCATTTACTTTAAAACTGCAATATGTAACTTAAGACAGCACTAGCATGACACTCAGGCTCCTCTTCTCCACGGAGCGCTCCCTCTCCCTGCTCCACTATGCTCTACTACAAGCTACTATGCTCTGCCCAGCTCTTCAGGTATTGGTCATGAAATTAACAGAAATGAGAATGCAACAAAACTTACTGATTAAGCAGAAATAACTGAAAATCTCTGACTGGTTAGAGAGGACAATCTCACTCAAAACCTTTTAGTAGCTGTTAGGTATTTTTAGTCAGATAGATATTGGATAGATACTTTATGTATTAGAAATGTTAGTGGAGAGAGGATGTCTAGTTAGACTGTTAAATGCTTAGGCCTGCTTATGAGTTTCTGCAGGGTACTTCTGGTCAAGGATACCAGAGAGAAGAGTTGATGACTGTCAGCAGACAGGGTGTTTAATATTATTATTATGACGTGTATAACTGTAGCCTTAGCCATAATGGTCCTATGTTCAAGTCACGACATGTACTAGAGGTCGTGAGAATGTTTTTAGCTACACACCACTTAACCAACAGACACACACATTCACATGTCGATTTGCTTCATGTTTTGACTACTGTTAGAGCCAGCTGCAAAGCTGGTGAGAGAGACGTCTCGGTTGACGTTTCTGTGTAGGGTTGGGCTAGCCCAACCGAGGTGATAAAATGTATAGGCCTGGTGGGCTCAGGGTCTTCCATCTTACATCTGCCTGCGTGCAGTATGGAGGTGCAAGATATCTGAGCGTGTAATGTTAATTGTACCTGTGATCCTTTGAATAAATCAGCACTGTTTTGAAGTTACTTGGACTGCCTCGTCTCTCAGAGTTAGCATGGTAAGATGGACCCCTACCTTACATAGCTAATATCTCTGCACTGCTGCCAGTGCTGTTCAATGAGTCTGGGTCACAGAAGGCTTCGACAGCACTTCCCCACATTAAATCTACATTAACTAGGATATAGCACAAATTTGGATGAATCAAGTAAAAAATTGTCTAGAAGTGTTTTCTCCCTGCTGACTAACCCCCCACCCCACCCCCCTCTGCTATCTTTAGGCCTTGTGTAGAGGCTCCCTATGCAGGTACAACCCTGCTTGGGAGTGGAGCCGTTAGACCCAAGAGGCCAAGTTCTGTAGCACAGAAAGAAGGCGACAAAGAATGAGGAAAAAACTAGGGTTAACATCAGTTTGTTGGAGATGGAACGTATTAAAAGCATCCAAAGGACTGAAATTTGACACAGGTGTGGCTTTCTTCCTGCTAGAAATGCAAGTACTGTAGCTGGCTAATGTGTATGTTTGCATCATTAGCAAGCTAATGTTAGCATTTCAATTGTGTGTCTTTATACTTAATTATTCTGGTTGTAATTTAAAGTCATTCCAACTGACTGCAGCGTTAGTGTTTTTTCATCCAATTAGCAGAAACCAGCATGCTTTCCTGGATTAGCAAATAAAGTAATTTTCCAAATTTTTACTTGGTTTTGGTCCAGTTTGTCGGACATAATGCTGCAGTCCATGTAGTATTTTAGTGATAAGTTTAAATTTTATGCCATCAACACAATTAGAAAAGTGGGGAGTTTGTTCAACTATCAAGGTGTAACATGACATTTCTCTTGTCTCATGTACAACTCACGGTTACCTTATAACATTATGCGTATCAAGTGTATAACACTGAACATGATGTAATAGTGGCCAGAACATTAGTGCTGTATTAGTGTTACTGGGAAAAAACAGTGGTCTGTATTATTTGCTTGTGTTACTCCAGACACATCTGCTACAAACAAAGTTAGACATATGTATATATATCGCTAAAATGTAAACCTCTATGTTTGACCTTGTGTCACTGCAATGCCACCAAAAACCATGGACTCTGTATTCCGTTTACATTAGCTCTGGAGCCAGTTATTACTGCTGCACTTCTTGACTGCCACAACTGTCTCTGGCTGTCGTGACCACATATGGCTAAGTTTCATAGAGGAGCCAAAGAGGAGCAGAGAGAGAAGAGGAGGGGATACTGCTTGAGTTTGTTTTGTCTCTCACTTTGCCCTTAATGGTTAAAAATTAGAAGAAGTTAGTTAATGCAGCTTTAAGACAAGTTTAGGGGCATATTTCTACAACACATATTTGAAAATAAATAGTGAAAAGGAAGTAAGTGAAAAAATGAAATAATACTGTAAGTGAATTTTGCTAAACTTTACAAAGTACAAATATTGCTAATAGTATTTTGTTATTGCTATATTAATTATGTTTTCATCTGTTTGGTGCTGCAGAACAAGTTGAAAACACATCCAACAAACACAGAGCAAAAGAAAACTGCTAGCTAATAGCTAACCTTGCTGTTGGTGGAAAATGCTGCCTGCTGCTGGAAACCAGCTTGATGAGAGTGCATGGCTTACAAAACCAAGCAAATGAGCTCAAAGACTAAACAATTCCTCGCAGCTGAGACGAACGGCAATCGTCAGGTTCTCGGGTTCTCAGGTTCTTAGGTTCTTCAGATCAGTGAAAGTCTTTCAAATACAGGAGATGAAAAATAGTGTAATCTGGGGGTATTCAAGGCTACACTCCCTTGTGTCTCCCTTTATTTCTCTACATATCTCATTTCTCCTGTCTCTCAGTAATTATATTTTAGTAGTATGAAAGGAAAGAACAATATTGCCCAAAGCAACAGTGCAGCATTCTGTCTAAAATCTTTTTCTCTTCTTGTATTAAGGTTTCTCATCCTCTCCCTGCATCTCTCACTGTCGCTCTCTTTCTCTTTCAGTCTGTCAGAATTTCCTTCTTAATGAGGCCCCAGCCACCCAGGAAGTGATGTTGCTGTGCAGCCACCTGTTGCCTCCAGTCATAAACAGACTGGTTGGAAATGTCAGCCCGCCTCTTGCACTATCTCAGCTCTGCACACACCCCCACACACATACAGCTTGCACCTCAAAGATACCTCCAGACATACCGTCATGCAAAATGCCACAAAATCAAAACTTCTTTTCCTCCCTCATGTTATTTACATGGACATTGACGCTAAAAATATGCACATACGAATGAGCAGAGTCATATAATCTACTCAGGCTAAGGAAAAAAAAAACTAATTCAACTTTTCACACAGAGTAGCATCTTACTCCTCTAACCACACCTGCACACAGTGGTACACATTCACGCACATCAGCCCCAGTCGCCTGATTGGTGGCTGGAGAAAAGGTTACTCATCCAGATGGAACACTTTGCTCTTTTCCCTCTTCTTTTTGTCAATTTGTGTGAGTCTGAGTAAAGGTTAGCATCACCAAGGCACTTCTCCGTGGCTGTTCTTTTCATTCTTTGGCCTTTACTTCTGACTTCTGTTAGGTATTTTTAGTCAGATAGATATTGGTTAGATACTTGATGTATTAGAAATGTTTAGAGTAGACAGGATGTCTAGCTCAGGCTGTTAAATGCTTAGGCATTCTCATGAGTTGCTGCAGGTTGCTTATGGTCAAGGATAACTAGATAGAAAGTTGATGACTGTTAGAAGACAGGATGTTTAATATTATTATTATGACGTGTATAACTGTAGCCTTAGCCATAATATTTTCTTATGTTTAATGTCATGACATGTCACTAGAGGTC
>NW_018128110.1:620494-622246 GCF_001952655.1 Monopterus albus | reverse complement strand
CTGAGGATACAATGGTCATTGGTCTCATCTGAGATGGTGACGAGTCAGCCTACAGACGGGAGGTTGTGCAGCTGGTCCTGTGGTGTAGTCGGAACAACCTGGAGCTGAATATGCTCAAAACAGTGGAGATGACAGTGGACTTCAGGAAGAGCCCCCCCCACCTTAACCCCCTCATCATACTTGGCAGAACTTTATCAGCAGTAGAGTCCTACAAGTTACTGGGCTCCACTATCTCCCAGGACCTGAAGGGGACGTCCAACATCAGGACCATCATCAAGAAGGCACAGCAGAGGATGTACTTCATGTGCCAACTCAGGAAGTTCGACCTGCCCCAGGAGCTGCTGATACAGTTCTACAGAGGAATCATCGAGTCTGTTCTCTGCACCTCCATCACTGTCTGGTTTGGCTCAGCAACCAAACAGGACATGTACAGACTTCAGCGAACAGTTAGGACTGCAGAAAAGGTCATTGGTGTGAGCCTTCCCTCCATGCAGGACCTGCACACCTCACGGGTCAAAAGGAGGGTGGAGAGGATCACTGCTGACCCCTCACACCCCGGACACAATCAGTTTGAACTCCTCCCCTCTGGACAGCGTTACAGGTCACTGTGCACCAAGACAACCAGGCACAGGGACAGTTTCTTCCCCCTGGCTGTCACTCTGATGAACACTTAACCAATGACCATATGATTGAACAATAAACCTCAGTGCAATACCTGTGTATATACATTGCACAGAATATACAGGCTCGTACAGGTCTCTAGTTCTTAAGTACTCTGTTTCATCCCTATTTATCTCATTTCAATGAACATCCCTTTGTTGTCTGCATTGTTACTGTCTGTTTATACTGCTTATTCTGTATTGTTTGCACTTTCTGTTGCTTGTAAATACTGCTTTTTATGTTATATTACACAGCCTTATGCTGGTTTACTGTTTGCACATTGAGAGCCGATGTACCAGAGTCAAATTCCTCGTGTGTCCAACACACCTGGCCAATAAAGCAGATTCTGATATAAGAATCACACATGGTCAGAGTCAGCTTCTGTCACTGGGCCCTTAACGAACTAATGTTTTGACATTTTTGTTATGAGTCAAACTACTGTTACTGTACAGTCATGGCATAACTAAATATCCATTTTGTAATCATCTGTTCAAATTTAAAATCACAGTGTACAAGTGTAACAGGTACTCCAGGAAGAGGTGTAAGCATGCCCTATTTATGTACAGTATAAACCACTTTCTCTAGTATTTTTGAAATAAAAGACAACTTAAAAATAGGCCTGAAATTATTCAGAATAGAATGATCAAGACCTGGCTTCTTGAGCAAAGGTTGCACAACTGCATGTTTACAATGTCCAGGGACAACACCTGAGGACACACTGCTATTACTAATAGCCAGAACCAGCGTTCCTATACAAGAAAGACCTCCTTAAATAAAGACGGGGAATAGCATCTCGAGGGGAGCCAGATGGCTTAACCTGGCTAACTACCTCCTCCACAAACGGGAGAGTCACAGGCTCAAATGCATCAAAAACAGCCAGGCAAGGGGCACCAGGCTTGAAAGGTCTCCTTCAGCTTGACAGCATGCCTTACTTCTGGTGTCCACCACCGGGTTCGGGGATTGCTGCCGCAACAGGCACCGGAGACCTTATGGCCACAGTTCCGAGCAGCCACATCAGCAATGGAGGTGGAAAACATGGTCCACTCGGACTCAATGTCTCCAGTCTCCCTCAAGAGCTGGTCAAAGTTCTGG
>NW_018128110.1:618382-620025 GCF_001952655.1 Monopterus albus | reverse complement strand
CTGTGTAGAATGGGGTTAGCCCGAAGTGATATAATGTATAGGCCTGTTGTGGTTCGGGGTCTTTCATCTTTCAGCTGCCTGCGTGCATGTTGGAGGTGCAAGATACCTGAGCGTGTAATGTTAATTTTTACCTGTGTTCATTGAATAAATCAGCACTGTTTTGAAGTTACTTGGACTGCTTCGTCTCTCAGAGTTAGCATGGTAAAAAGAACCGAATGCAACACCCTCACAGTACGTTTGGTTCTGCCAAGACTGTCCGGCTTCCTCCCCCGCCATCAGATCCAACGCACCACTGGGTGGTGATCAGTTGACAGCTCCGTCCCTCTCTTCACCCGAGTGCCCAAGACAGCCGGAGGTCAGATGAAACAACCACAGAGTCGATCATTGACCTCCGGCCTAGGGTGTCCTGGTGCCACCTGCACTGATGGACACCCTTATGCTTGAACATGGTGTTCATTATGGACAAACTGTGACTAGCACAGAAGTCCAATAATAGAACACTGCTCTGGTTCAGATCGGGGGGGCCGTTCCTCCCAATCACGCCCCTCGAGGTGTCGCTGTCAATGCCCACGTGAGCATTGAAGTCCCCCAGTAGAACAATGGAGTCCCCAGTCGGAGCACTTTCCAGCACCCCTCCTAGAGACTCCAAGAAGGCCGGGTACTCTACTCTGCCATTCAGCCCATAGGCACAAACGGCAGTGAGAGACCTATTCCCGACCCGAAGGCACAGGGAAACGACCCTCTTGTTCACCGGGGTAAACTCCAACACATGGCGAGCGGGGGGGAAAAAACCAACCCCCCCCCAGCCTGCCGCCTCTCACCATGGGCAACTCCAGAGTAGTGGAGAGTCCAGCGTTTCTCGAGGAATATGGCTGTAGAGCCCAAGCTGTGCGTGGAGGTGAGTCCGACTATCTCTAGCTGGTACCTCTCAATCTCCGGCTCCTTCCCCACCAGCGAGGTGACATTCCACATTCCCAGGGCTAGTCTCCATGTCCAGAGATCAGGTCATCGTAATATAAGTACCTGGTAGTATAGTCTTTTAGCCAAACCCATTTCAAACAAGGTTATATTATATTATATTGTTACCTTATAGACTCAAGAATACATCCAATACACATTTTGTGGCCGCATTTCTCCTCATTATTTTCCACAACACACTCCATTTTCTTTTCCATTTCTATGTAATGAAAGTTTTTCTAAATGTCGTTTCTTCTTTTTCTCCCAATGACGAACCCCGGCTGGCTGGCCATCGGTCCCTTTCTCTGACTTAACTTTGTTGTCGTCTTCTAAATAATGCCGCGAGTGGGGCTTAAGGAAGTGACGTCACCTGCGTCAGTGCAGTGCGACCTAATGCGGCCCCTGAAGTGAGACACAGGAAAAAGAAATACTGCAAAATAATAATGCGACTGAACGAGACGAAATAACGTTATAACATTTCGCTTCGTCTCGTTTTAGTCAACAAAAATGAAGAGACATTTTGGCATAGTTTTTATTTTGTGAACCACATTTAGTCTCGTTTTTTTCGTCAACAATATTGCATTATATATTTAGTTATAGTCATCGTCACATGTCCAGCATTTTCGTTGCGTCTCATCTCGTTTTCGTCACGCGATACAGGTTCGTTGACGACGATATTTAGTCAT
>NW_018128110.1:616880-617414 GCF_001952655.1 Monopterus albus | reverse complement strand
TGACATTTTGGCAGATTTATTAAAAAAGAAAAACTGAAATATCACATGGTCATAAGTATTCAGACCCTTTGCTGTGACACTCATATTTAAAAATCAAGTTTGATTTCACGTGTTTCAGGGTAGAAAACACAGACGTATGTTGACCCAAACATTGACAGTATCTTAAGCGCAGCCCGTTTGACATTGGGGTATTTTTCCATTGGCACACTTTTCCAGAACTCAATGGTCCCTTCCCTTAAAGCAGGTTTCAGTTGGTCCTCCTCACAAAGATCGATCATCTCCAACTCAGCTGTAGCCTCATCTGTGACTAGCGGGGCTTTCAAACAGTCCGTCTCCGCATTAAATGGGTCGACGAGGAACGTAATCTGTGGCCTTTTCAGTTGTAGATCACGGAACCGGGTCACAAAGCTTTCGTGCAGGTTTTCAACCAGTGTTGCATATCTGGCTCTTTGCTTATTCAGGGCGGCGCTGGTGACTTGCCCGCTGGCTTTTAGCAGAGTGGGAAAATGCGTTAAATCTCCCTTTTGAATATGC
>NW_018128110.1:613439-616623 GCF_001952655.1 Monopterus albus | reverse complement strand
AACAAACACAACCTTCGATAGGAACGTAGAGCCGCATGAAACCAGGCAAAGAGCCGCATGCGGCTCGGGAGCCGCGGGTTGGCCACTCCGGCGCTAGGGTCACTCCCAGTCTGGCTGGTGGGTGGTAGTTGGCTGGGGAGACAGGGTAGACAGATACAGTGAGTAGATGGAGTCTTGATGACTGTGCACCAACCTGGCTGGTGGAGGCTTGAAGGGTGGTGTGGAGTAATGGTCCGGAGGAAATTGTCCATGGAGAATGGTCGAGAAAAAGAAAAAGGTAGGGTAGACTGACTGAAGGAAAACAAAAACCAAACCCGATGGTAACAATACTATGACAAAGATGAGGAGATTGACGCTAGTTGTTGGCCTGAAAGTAGTGACAAACTGGCAAGGGAGTGAAAAGTGAGTCAGGTATAACTAAGGTGAAGGACTGAGTGAATGCAGCTGGTGTTAATTAAGAGACAAGTGGCAGGTGTGCAAGGTGGCGTAATCAGGAACCGAAAAACAAAAATAGGGAGGTGAGAGAGGCAGGTGCAAACCTGACACGATATTTAGTTATAATTTTCGTTGACGAAAAGCAACACTACTTATGTCCACACTTATTTTAAAATGTGCTACATTAACCAACTGTAGTTAAGATGCACAGAGAAGGAGGTCATGCATTTCTATATTTTTAATCCCAAAATCAAACAGGAAAACATAACTGATTATTGTGCCATAAGTAGTGACAGCATTATTGAATGGTACATACTCTATAAGGATTAAGGTGTTTTATTGCCATTCCAGAACATGCTATAAAAAATGAAAGGGGGAACAAATTGCAGTACTCTGTTCCTGTTTCAGGTCATAGCAATAAAAAAAAGTCAAGAGGAAACACACAGTTACACACATTTAAAAGTAACAGTACTTAAATAAATATGTAGATATAAAAGTATAAAGTGAAAAAATGTGAACATAAATAATACTGGTAATAGTATCTAGCAGCAGAATGTTAAGTGAGACTGCAATAAAGTCAGTCATAAATACAGAATTTATCAGCCTCAAATTGTAGCAGTGTCCTGGTATAAGAGTGATAATAGCAGCAATTGTTCAGTACGATGCAGAATTTGTCTGCCTCACAGCATCAGGAGAGAAGCTGCTGCCATTGATCCTCCGTGTGGCACTTAGCGGCAGCGCCTGCCTGGAACTTTAAAGATCATACAGCAAATTCAAAGTGTTTTAAAAATTACTAAGTTTTTACATTTGATCAATTAAATTGCTTTAATTAGATGTTTTCAAGGTGGCCAAAAGCTTGTCAAAGTTCTGTACAGCCCAAGAATATTTTGACTCAGTAAATGATGCATGCGAGTGTGTTTCTGAGAATATATGGTGCTGTCTGTGAAAGGGTTGGCCTATGATGGTGCATATACAAGAGTACTGTCATGTGTGTTAGAGAGAATAATAGTTTGTGTAGGAAGGAATGGAAGTAAATAAAGGAAGTATGACTGTACATGTAAGAGGACGTGGTAGTGTGTGTGGAAGAGCATAGTAGTGGAGGTGTTAGATTATGATGTATATGACTGGGTATGATTTGGGTCTCATGGGGCCTCTCATAGGTAAGCTTAGCAAGTGCTCACAGAAAGGAAAACACACACACACACAAAATGCCACAGTGAATATGAAATCACTGTCTGCTATTTTGTGTTGTCTTTCCTGTTGTTTTTTTACTTTTTGTTATCACAAGACTGAAACCCACAGGTTAACAGCCATAAGCAATTAATCATATTACATATTGTGTTCTTCTATACATATTCTTACACAGTCATATGCGTGGCTGGTGATAACAATACAAACCATCCAGAGACTTTTCTAACTGCACTATACAGCATATCATTAAGTGAAAGTTGCGTGCAAAATAAGGAAGAAAATGAAAACCATTTGCGCCTATGATGCATGCCTATCCTAATTAATCTAGTTAGTCTTGAAATCTAGTTTCTATTACTCTGAGATGATTCTGTTTGCAGAATCAGATGTTGCAGACACAAGGCTGAATAAGGTTATTTGTTTTTTGCTTGCTTGTTTCTTTTTTTGTGCCATTCGCTGACTGCTAACAGGAGATGGAAAGCAAATGACAGCTCAAAGTCAGACACTGAACATGATATGACTCTGTTGTAATACTGAATCCTTGAATGAGTGGACTGAATCTATAAAGACAGGAGGTAAACACAACAGAAGTGTATAAACAAATAAAACATGTTTGAGAGTATTCAGCACAGTTATATTTAGAAATGACCTATATAAGTACAGAGACTAGGCTTGTACATGCTGACTAGTACTTTTACTTGGTAAAAATCTAGTTTGGGTATAACAGTAAAATATAAAATATGATCGAGTGTAGCAAGTAATGCAACAATAAACAAGGCTTTCCAGGCAGCAGCCTCCAACTGCCTGCGCCAGTTGAAATGTGCAATTCAAACTAGAAAAGGTCATTTCTGAAAAAATTACATTGTGAGAGCTGATAAGCTGCTGAAAAGATGCTGATCACTGAGAAGCTGCTGAGCATTGAAATGTAAGTGCATTTAAAGTTATAAAAGTGGAGCCAAACAAAAAAATGACTGAAAGAAAATTACAAAAGAAAAAGAAAGCAAAAGCAGAAAAAAGTGAGAAAAGTTGAAAGAAAGTAAAAATCAGAAGTGAGGAGATGAAGGAAAATTGTAAGAAAGGAAACAAAGCAGCAAGGAATGATAGAAGGAATGAAGGGAGAAAGGAATATTAAACTATAGAATGACAAAGAAGGATGAAAGAGAGGTAAGAGGAGTGGTGAGCCGATAAAGAGATAAAAAGAAACGAAGGACAAAGGAAGAATGGGACAAATAAAGGAATTAAGCCTTTCGTAGCATTTTCCTTGTGTGGACCACCCAAAAGGTCCACACAAGGAAAATGCTAGGATAGGCTCCTTTAATCCTAAAGAATGATCTAAGTTTCAGAAGATGTCCACATACAGAGAGTAAAGTCAGAAAAATGTGTGCCAGCTTGTGCTCTAAAAGTATCATGCTCTGATTAAATACTGCTTAAGCTGAATTCATGCAATACTGCCTGTGTCTTTAAAAGGGCGCAGACAGGGCAGCTTAGAAGTGGGCGGGAATCAAGCAATATTTATAACACCTGGAGCTTGAGAACTAATGTTGCATTAAATGCATGCCTC
>NW_018128110.1:607091-612930 GCF_001952655.1 Monopterus albus | reverse complement strand
AGATGACTGTCAGAATCCATTCCTGACCTGGAAAGTGAATATATCCCATCATCTGAAGAAGACCCCTGCAACACAAACAGCAATAATGGGAATCCTAATGACAGCGGCGACAATGAGGATGAGGGTAGGACAGTGGTTACAGTGAAAACCTGCCAAAAGGGTCAAAAAAAGAGAGTGGGACAAGCGTCATTACTGTGTATATGGCAAAAAAAACCACAAAGTAAAATATTGCATTATCTGATAAGACAATGATTCATGGTTAATAGTGAGGTGACGTGTTCTGCTGCAGACGAATCAGACATGCTTACTCAACAGGCCTCAGCTACAGGACCATCACACAAACTCAAAAGGACAGAGAAAACAGGTACTGCTCAGTTCTCAGACTTGTAGTGTTAATTACAGTAGATGTGGATTAACAACACATTACAAATGAGATCACCAGATAAATTTTTGATTTATCAATATTGAGAATGTCTATCACATTTGTCATTTCTATTTCAGCTGTGGACCTACAGTTACTCAGCAAAAAGAAACACCAGCGCAGGCCATGGAGTTCTGCAGAAAAAGCAGCGGTGTGGCGACAACTGGGGCAGTGCATCACTATGCAAAGAGTTCCTGGTAAAGAGGTCTGCCTCAAGGCACTTGAAACAGAACCAGCACTGGGCAGTCGCAACTGGAAAGATTTAAAGAATAATGTCCACAACTCCATGTCTCAAAAAAGGAAATTGTTGTAGTTCATTTTTAATTAATGTTGTGCAAATAAAGCCAGTTGTGATTAATTTTGTGTGCTAAATTGTTAATCAAGCTTCTATCAATGGAGTGGGTGAATTAAAATGGGTAAATCAAGATTAGAGGACTTTGACAAACATTGCTTTCAGTGTTACTGGTGTTAAGCAAACTTAGCAAGTGAACACCATGGCATTCCCCCGGAGGAGCTGGAGGAAGTGTCTGGAGAGAGGGAAGTCTGGGCATCTTTGCTTAGACTGCTGCCCCCGCGACCCAGTTCTGGATAAGCGGAGGCAAATGGATGGATGGATGGATGTAAGATTGAAAAACCTAAAGTTTAGGTGTCTGTAAAAGTACCCAGTTTTAAATGCAGACCATATACCATTTTTATAATACATTTTTTAATAGATGTAAATACAATCAAATTTAAATACACTTTACATTGGCAAAATTAAAAACCACATGCTTCCATCTCTGTAATGCTGTGGTTTGGGTTAACCAGGAAAGTAAGATGGGACAGTTATGAAAGATCTGCTAAAATCCGGTGATATAACATATGCATTGTTTTGGTGCTTTGTGACAGAAGGTCCAGTTCACCAAATCTGCTTGGCAACAGGCTCCGGTCCTCACACTTGTAGAAGAAAAAGATTTTTTTTATTTTGAGTTTTCTGAATTCTGAAGTGACATTTTGATTCTCTATTGCCACCTCATGATAGATGTGTGTTTTGCACCATTGTAGCTATAGTAGAAGTGGTGCAAAACACACAAAGAAGTCACAGAGCATGGGCCACACAAAGGCATAAAGACGTGTGTGTGTGTGTAGCATACTTGGCCAATAAAAGTCATTATCATTATACTGAGTTTACAAAGTCACATTGTTGGGACTCGACATCCTTATGGGGAAAAAACAAGTCCCCAAAATGTAATCAATTACATTTTAGTGATGACTTAGTTTAAGGTTGAGGGTTAGAGTTAGGCAAGGCGTGGTTTTGGTTAAGGTTAGGGTAAATCTCCTGGAAATGCCATATCCACTGCAGTAGTGTGTGTTTGTGTGTATGTGAGACGGAGATGACCAGCACACTTTCCCACTAAACTGAATAGGAAAGTGTGTCCAAACTTTGGACCGGTACTGTACGCGTGTGTGCTCCAGTTCACTATATCTGTTAGATGTATGACTGAGGCTTTGGCCTATTCATCACCCTGACCAGCCCTAAGGTTATACATCTACTGCATATGTGTGTGCACGCATGCTTGTTTGGCTACTTCTCATGCTGCTGAGGCAAGACTGTTATGGCCCCCTTAGTGGCTATAACCAACACACACACACTGAGATGCTGTGAGTTGCTGAAGAGCCCCATGTGCACTCTTTGAGGAAAATGTGTTATTGAAACCATGGCTTTATGGTAGTTGTTGGTCTCACCAATGACCACACCTACACACACACACACACACACACGCAGTGGTATCTGTCATTCATGGCCAATGAAAGACATGGTGTGTGTCTAAGTGTTGGGCTAATGGCCCTGCACTGCCCTCACTAGCAGCTGCCACATCAGTCTGTGTATGTGTGTGTGTTTATCTTACAATGATGTATTAGTGTATTATTATGCTTTTGAAAATGTTAAAGGTGGCCACTGGAGTCCTTTAAGCAATTTTCTGCATATTAGCTTTTATTTTCAGCTTCAGAAATTGTGCAGTAACTAAACTAAAAAAGGAAACAAAAGATGAAACTACAATAAATGACCGCTTCCTAAAACCAGCTACTTGTTAACTATCATTAAAGAGTACAAATTACTGCATATATACAGTATTGTATTATTTGAAATACCATTATATGATGCCTTTCAAAATTCCTGCACTGGAATAAAAAAAAAAAACAAAGAATGTGTCCACTGCTGCAAAATGTATCAGAAACATTGAAGTCTTGGGTTTAATTTGAGTCGGTGAGTTAGGGTCACAATCTTTTACTGTACTACATGACAGGTTACAAAATACTCTCTCTCTAAACAGACAGAACAGTTTACCTAAACTTATTTCACATCGTGTGTCACTGCAGTAGAGTCATGTAAATTATATAAATTAAAAAACAATGTGTAGTGATGACCAAAACCAGCCAGTAATAAATGTTATTGCAATTCTGTTCCTTTAAAAAAAGTTGTCAGGTAATGAAACAACATGAAAAGAGCTCCTGTACATATAGCTGTGCTCTGTGTGTGTGTGTGTGTGTGTGTGTGTGCGTGTGTGTGTGCATGCGCACATTTGCCCTTATGGCCATTTTTAGCTCCTGTGGACATCCTGCTGTTTTGAAACTGAATGGTCTTTGCCCATTACTTCATTGGAGTTTCAGTATTTCATCCTTGATAAGGTGATGTCTGGACTGAAGCAAAGCCTTGTGGGAGTACTGCTTAGTGGTGTTTGTGCACAGACTTCAATAGGCGTCAATCTGCAAGGACCTGCTCTTGGGACGTGTGTGTGTGTGTGTGTGTGTGTGTGTGTGTGTGTGAGAGAGAGATGCTGTTTCTGTTTCTGCTCACATTCCTGGAGAGGTTTGACAGCAAGTCCCCAAAGACGCCACGCTTTCTCTTTGTCTCCCCCCTCCAGCAAACCTCTCTTTCCATCTTTCACTTTTTTCTTTCTTCATCCTTTCAACCTTTTATCCTGTCGTTCTTTCTGAACATTGATTTGTCATATTTTCCCCCTCGCTTTCTCTCTGCGCTTCAATCTGTCTTTCCCAGCATGCATAGGGAGTCCGACAGCGAGCTCTCATTTTTGAGTTCGTATTCATTGACAGTTCCATGTGGAGCCTCACAGCTCCTTCCTTCTTCGTTCTTTCTGAGACAAAACAACAAAATTTGCTCCCTCTCCCTCTTTCGCTCTCCTTGTATGTGTGTATGTGTGAATGCCCAAACCCATGTGCACATATAGCTATGTGTTTGTCTTAAGACTGATCTACTGATTTGCCAATATTGGCATGGAATTAAAAACCAGATATTAGCTAGTCAGAGTGGACAACTTCTGATAGGAGGCATGATCTTTGAATCCTGTCAATACGTTTTTATCATTTCATGGTAGATGTTTGAGCAGAGAAATCACTGCTGTGTGCTTCCTCTCCGTTTCTGAAAACCTGGTGCAACGAGCAGCTGCTCTCCTCCTTGAAGTGGCTAACCAGTTTTCATGCCCTACGATTATTTTTAATGGTGTAATGAATACTTATTTGTGTGGAATTGGACCAGAAAAATGGTCATCTGAAATTCCAGTGATTAAATCTAACAATCACTTGGAAAAGTCTAATGTGCATAATATATTGTCTGTAAAGCCATATAGAGCTATATAGTGCAAAATACAATATTTAATAACCATGGCAACCACCAAAGGCACTCAGACACCTGAGTGTCAGGTGCATATGGAAGCTCGCCTATGTCAGTTGGAATCCATGAGTGTCAGTTGTCACCCATTTGAGGTGAGGGACAAAAAATTAAAAGCAGCTTATTGTAGCAAGGCAGGTAGTGTGAACAAGATCCTGTCAGATAAAATTTTACCTGTGATCCTTTGAATAAATCAGCACTGTTTTGAAGTTACTTGGACTGCCTCGTCTCTCAGAGTTAGCATGGTAAGAAGAACCATACCCTACACTACCTTTCTCCGATTTTTGTGAACGAAGAATGCTGTATGGACATTCTGATCGGAGGCACAGCTGCCATCTACGGGACCTGGAGGAGACGCCGGCACGGTAAGCAGGCGGGCATCTTAATCAGACTATGCCAGACAGGTACCCAGACTCCACTCCTGTCTATCCACCTGGCGAATCTCCACTCCTCAGCCAACAAGATGGACAAATTCCTTCTGGTCAACAGGACTAACCCTGACTTTGCACGGTCTGCTGGCTTATGCTTCATGGAGACTTGGCTCAGCAACTCCATAGTGGACAGCGCAATACAAATACCAGGGTTCCAGGTGTTCAGAGCGGATCGTGTAAAGGAGCTGTCCAGGAAAACGAGAGGAGGTGGAATCTCTCTACATAAATGAAGGTTGGTGCACAGATGTCACAGTGCTACTGAGGACATGTAACACAGACTTCAAAACACTTTTTATCAACTGCAAACCCTTCTATTCTCCCCTTGAACTCTCGAGCTTCATTCTGGTTGGTGTCTTTAAAACTGACCGCCCACGCTGCTAGCACACTGCAGCTCCTGGCAGAACAGATAACTAGCCTGGAGCTAGAACATCCCAACTCCCCACTCATTGTTCTAGGGCACACATGTCAAACTCAAGGCCCACGGTCCACATCCGGCCCAGAGTACAATTACATCTGGCCCGCGAGATCATTTTATATATCTTGTTTTTTAATGGCCTGGCGATATGAAGCACCAATAACACACAAACTACAAATCCCGTAATGCAGCGCAACAGCTGCCTTACCCAACGATAGGCTACCGGCGATCATTCCTGCGTCAATTACGTCAGATCAATAAAGCGTCTGTTGATGTATATGTGGCGGAGGGGAATATGCCACCGCCTTGTGGGGGGAAATAATAACCCCTACCCTAGGGAAGACTGAGTGAGTTACAGGATCTGGGTCCCCCCACCCAATGCTTTTGGTCTCTATATAACAATTTGTATAGGTTGGTGCTTATCGTGTTGCCATGATGAGCTACAGCCAAGGTGAGATGGGCTCCAGGACTACCTTTACACACGATGGCCCCTGGAGTGTGTATGTGTGCGTGCAGGTGAAAGCTTTTCTTACATGCACAGCCCACCCCTCCCAAGACCAACAAGATAAGTGAGACGCCCCCACTCCTTAGGGTAGGAATATAGCTTAAACCAGTTCAGGTTAACGAACCAAAAATAATTTATTATAGCAAAGTATTAATATAAAAAGAATAATTAATAAAACAAATCGTTTACTCCTTAAACCAAAATGTCCTTTTACCAAAAACTTAAATAACCAGTTCAGTCCAAAGTTCAAAAGTTAAAGTTCACTCCAAAAATCCAGGAAATCCAAAAAATCAAAATGACATGTCCAAAAATGACATCCAATCCAATCTCGTACGGTGATACTCCAAAGCGTGAAATATGACTCACTTGGTAACAATAGCCACAGCTCCACTCAAGA
>NW_018128110.1:604601-606993 GCF_001952655.1 Monopterus albus | reverse complement strand
GCGTAGAAGCGCTAGCTACACTCAATCCCGTCCAACGAATCAGCCAGTCTCCCAAAAAGAGAATATGAAATTTCGGCATGCACCCGGTTTTGGAATTCGTGTGAACTAACAAAAACAATGTTCTTGGTGCAAAGCACGAAAAAACACAGAGAATTAACTCCCGAAACTTTATAAGCTAGCACAGGCCTGCAGCCTATCTTTACACGCGCTAGCGCAGCAAAACTCTACACGTTCCTATAGACAACACGTTCGTTAGCACGAGCGGAGACCTAGCAGCAGCGTCATGCAACTCTAACGCAGGTTATCGGTCCACTCATAACTTGTTACCGAACTTGGCCCGCTCTCCTTAAGCTCGTCGCAGCTTCTTCCTCCCTTCTCTCTCTGCTCGTCTTTTCACACACACGGCACCACCGGAAGACAGCGCAATATTCATGAACCATTTCAAAATAAAGGTCTAATAAAAGTCTTTGCGCAACAGAATTTGTAGGACCCCTACATATACAACTCTAATTTCAAGTCAAAGCCCCTAACGATGTCCAAGAGAAAAGATGATTCTGAAAACAGAGCCTTTCAAAACCGGTGGGAGGCTGAGTATATGTTTACTGACATTGCGTCAATAAACCCATGTCTTATTTGTGGAGCTAATGTGGCTGTAATTAAGGAATATAACCTAAAATGGCACTATGAGACAAAACATCAGGACAAGCTGAAAAATGTGAATGCAGAGCAGAAGCTACAGAAGGTAAAGGAGTTGAAGAGGAATCTGACATCACAGCAGATGTTTTCACCAAAGTGAAATCACACAGTGAAGCTGCTGTGAAAGCAAGTTTTATTGCGGCAGAGGAGATAGCCAAATCAGCCCGGCCATTTACTGAGGGAGAGTTTCTGAAGAGCTGCATGATGAAAGTGTGCGACGTCTTGTGTCCAGACAAAAAGCAGGTGTTTGCAAATGTAAGCCTTAGCAGAAATATGGTTGCTGATTTTAAATTAGGTTATTTATTTTCGAATAATATTGTATCCTGTCTGTTTCAATTCATATTTATGTTCAAAAATCGTTTAGTTTTAGTCTGTTCAATAAATTTTTATCCTGTTTGGCCTGCGACCTAAAGCGTGCTTTGAGCTTTGGCCCCCTGCGCGATTGAGTTTGACACCCCTGTTCTAGGGGAACAAGAACTGCCTAAATACAGACAGCATGTTACCTGTCCCACCAGGGACAGAATTGCACTGGTCCACAGCAATAAAAGATGCCTATCGCTCTGTCCCCTGTGCAGCTCTTGGACTTTCAGATCACTATATGGTCCATTTTATTCCAACCTACAGGCAGAAACTTAAAGTTGCAAAGCCTGTGGTCAAAACAGTGAAGAGCTGGAATGAGGAGGCTAAGTCAGAGTTACAGGCCTGCTTTGACTGCACAGACTGGAGCATATTTCAGACTGCAGATACAGACCTGGATGAACTCACTGACACTGTGACATCCTATATCAGCTTCTGTGAAGACGTGTCTGTGCCCAAAAATTCTTCTGCAAATACAACAACAAGCCCTGGTTTACAGTAAGACTCAAGCAGCTTTGTCGTGCCAAAAAGGAGGCTTACAGAAGTGCAGACAGGATTCTGTACAACCAGGCCACGAACACACTGACAAGGGAGATCAGAACAGAAAAAAAGAGCTATTCTCAAAAGCTGAGGGACCACATGTTATGGGGGTGGCTGTGGCTCACGAGGTAGCGCAAGTCGTCTTCTGACCAGCAAGTTGGTGGTTCGACTCCCGGTCTCCCTACATGCCTAAGTGTCCCTGAGCAAGACACTGAACCCTGAATTGCTCCCGGTGGCTTGACTAGCGCCGTTGTGTGGCAGCCTAGTTGTCATCGGTGTGTGAATGGGTGAATGGTGTATGATCTACTGTAAAGCGCTTTGGCCAGTGCTGAGGAGGATCATCAACTAGCAGATGACCTGAATGTATTCTACTGCAGGTTTGACAATCAACACTCCCCCCTCACCCTCCCCACCTCAGACCCAGCTGGCGCTCTCTCGACAATTAGCACCCTTTCTCCCTGCCCCCACTTTTAACGATCTGTGAAAAGGATGTGCGTGGTCTCTTTAAAAAACAAACGCACCAGGCCTACATGGTGTGACCCCCTCCTGCCTGAAAGTCTGTGCTGATCAGCTGGCCCCCATCTTCATACTGGATGATAAATTCACCTGGAAATCTCATATCAGATATATTTAGCATAAAATAGCAAAAAAACATATCGATATTGGCAAGGGTTAGATATATTTTGGACAGAAAAGCACTACATATTTTGTATTCTTCATTGATTTTACCATACTTGGAGTATGGCGTTGAAAACTGGGGAAACACATACAAAAGCTCACTTCAACCATTGTATATATT
>NW_018128110.1:598161-603910 GCF_001952655.1 Monopterus albus | reverse complement strand
TATATATATGTATATATAAATTATGGCTCACCAATCTCCTTGTATTAATACGAGCATACGGTAATGTCCACTCAGAATGGCGCACACACAACGCAACCGTCTTATTTCTTCAACACACAATGGCATGGTTTTAACATAACACTCAATTTAATTTTTCATAAAATTCAACAAAATAAATAGGTGTAACCATAAAGTTTTACCTTCTGCTCCTCGCTCACTAACAAGGTAGAATTTCTTAATTCATCCTTGGCCCGGACACGTGCTAATGGTGTCAGCTATTAGCTATTATCTTTAGCTCACAATGCTTTCACTCGCTACCATGACAAATTCTCAATTGGTGCCAATTCTTCTTCTTCCTTTCCCTCGCGACTGTATCCGTAGTCGCTATGTTAAATATCCAACTCCAATACTAAAGTGTCTTCGACCTTTTCTACAAACACTACCCAGGTAAACTCCAAAACACTTAGCTCTTTTAATTTACGTCCATACTCCGTTTTTTTTTTTGTTTTTTTTTTGTTCTGCCACACCCCTGACTTGTTTTTTTTTGTTCTGCCACACCCCTGACTCTACCCAAGGGCAGAACTTGTGAGGTGTATCTCACCTGACCCTGACGGTTCCTGATTGGTTTTGTTACTTATCAATCCTCTGTTCTGAGCATTTATTGCTTAAATCTTCTACTTATTTCTTTTCCCATATGACAGTGGAAAATGCACAACCCTTCACAATAAAGTTACTTCTATGTATCACTTAGTTTTTTTTAATAATAACCACAACATCAGGTGGGTTACAGTAGCATGGAGTCCTCCTCGCCTGCCCCATTTGCGTCTCCGTCTCCGGGTTGCCCTCCTGATTTCAGCCTGCTCGCTTGTGCCTGGTGCTCTGGGGGCTCCCCAGGGGCGATGGTGGCTTTCCTCGCCATTGTTGTTATTGTCACCAGAGCCAGAGCAGACGATGGGTTGTAGCTCCGGTGGTATGAAACCAGTAAATTCCCAGTGGCTTTGTGAGTTGGTGATATCCAGCAATGCCTGTCTGTTGTATGTAAGCAGTGCATGACATTTGTGCACTGCAGAAAAAGCAAAAAACACAAAAAAGAAGAAAACGAAGAAAAAGCTGGCATTCAAGAGTGGAACGCGCAAACACGTTTGCCTTGGTGGGCGCCATGTGTAAGGTTAAAATAAGAAACTGTATTGAAAAATTAATGAAAGTAATTTTACATGAAGAATGAAATGTGTAAGTGACTGAAAGAGAAGTGGATAATGCTGAATCACAGTGGGGGGAAGTCCGTTTACCAGCAGTGTGCTGAACCTTGATGGTAAAAGACATCCAACAGATCTGAAAAACAAGACTGTGCATGCCAAAGAAGGTAATAGTTGAAAACAGTAGCATCTTGTTGGATGAAAGGATAAAGCCTACATGAAAAGAACCCTTAAAAAAACCACAAGAAAAAGAGGATCAACAACTTGTTCAGCAGTTGATGCTGGAGGCTCTGTCCAGAGGACAGAGAAACCACACAGAAGCAAGCCAAGAGGACATCTCAGTCACAGCTTCTCCCCAGCAAGCCACCCTGCTTTTTTCCTTTTTGTAACTCTTGTTTAATTTAGCTAAACCACATTTGAGCATTAACTCAGCCTCACTGTTTTCAGTTGCTTTTTCCAGATCAAATAGTTCTACATTTTAACTAATGGGGTCTATTAAATGAAAGCTGTTGACTATATGTGGTGTTTCAAGGGTGTTTCTTTTTGTAAATAAGCCCATTTATGCACAAACAGGTGGGATCTGTCAGTGTTCATTGCGTACAGGTGTGCGCTTGTGTGTTTGATTAATACCAACTTTGTTGCAGGTATTTAAAGCCTTTGCATATTTAAAACTTGTTCCATGCATGCTTTGATAAATGAGGCCACCAGTTGGCAGCTGCAGTGCATGGTGGGTAGTCTGTGGGAGTTTGTGGTTTAATTGAAAAATTATCTGGCACTTGTGTATGGGTCTGCCTCAGTGCTGTGTACCTGCACGGATGCCTGCTTGTTTGCTCAGCTCCCTGTGGCTGTGTCTCTGTGTGAGTCTGTGAGTGCTAGGTGTGTGCACGCTCGGCAGGATAATGAAGTGGATTATGGGTCGGCCGGTGGTGTGATGAGGAGGAATAGATCAATAACTAGATATGTGTCAGAGTACAGCAGAGAGAGGGGAGAGGTCGAGCCAAGAAATTACATTTTGATTCTGGAAAGAGAAGGTGTGTGGCTGGCAGAGAAAGAGGTGTGAAGAAAAAGACAGAGGAAACAAACCGACAAAAAGCAACACAAACATGGCCACTGTATTTTCTTGACTCATTTGTGTTGGGGACACAAGGAATTTGACTCTGGTACAGCCGGCTCTCAATGTGTACGTACATATCAACAAGCAAGGGAATGTGCATCTGGAAAAGAGATAAAAAACAAAAGGAAAGTACCCATAAATAGACACCTGTACATACAGTATATATACACACACGGTATGGATTCAACAGATCTATATCTACAATGGACACCTACAGGTATTGCGCTGAGGGTTTGTTGTCCAGACAGACTATACAAGTGTCATCAGAGCGATGACCCGGGGGTAGAAACTGTCCCTGTGCCTGGTCGTCTTGGCGTACAGTGACCTGTAGCACCGTCCAGAGGAGAGGAGTTCAAACTGTTTGTGTGTGGGATTTGCAGAAATCTTCTTTGCTTTTGACCCATGAGGTGTCATTTGTACCAATTTCATTTGATCATAATTTTTGACATTCACCGGCATATTTTAATATTTTTCTGTCCTGGTCATTTTTCTTCTTGCAACTTGCTACTCAGATAGGTATACTTGTTGAAATAAAACAACATGAAAATGTATGAGAGCTTAGTGCAGGAGAGAGGCATACAGAAACAAATATAAGACAAGCATTTTAGTAGGACTCTCTTCTCTGATTCTCTTCTCTTCTCTTGAAGTTTAGTCTGCTGTCTCTTTTGAGACAAATGGTTTTTAATCAGAAGAAATCCATCCACCAGAGGTACACCGAGACAGGTTGGACCTGGCGGGCTTCACAAATCAAAGCTAAACCCTTTTTCTGCTCATTCTACTGGTCCAGAATTATTTTTGTTTTTGTCAGCTCATATAAGAAGAAAGTGTATCTATTTTGTTTGTTTAGTCTTCTATCTATCTATCTATTTGCCTTGTGGGGGGGGGTAATGGACAGCATTCAGCGTCCTCACAGCCTGGTGGATGAAGCTGTCTGTAAGTCTGGTGGAATGCTGATGGCCTGTGGGTGAGGTGGGTGTTGAAGATGTCTGTAAGGGAAGGCAGAGGGGGCACCGATGATCTTGCTGGCTGTTTTCACTATGCGTTGCAAGGTCCTTCTGCAGGAGGCAGTACAGGCTCCATACCACACAGTGATGCAGCCAGTATTGACACTCTCAATAGTGCCCCGGTAGAAGGAGTATATGATGGGGGTGGGGTACTGGCTTTCCTCAGTTTACAAGGAAGTAGGTGTGTGTTTGAGCCTTTTTGGCCGGTGATGGTCTCTGGTGAAATCTGTTCAGTCTCAGTTTGGTAAAACTGACGGGTTGCCACGAACTTCAGACAGGACTAAGAAACTCCGATCATTCTCTGGGACAGGCGGTACTGGTTCGGAACTACAGGGGAGGGGAGAAGTGGTTAAAAGGTGAAATCACAAAGGTTTTGGGTCCTGTAACATACATGGTAAATGTGAATGGAACGTGGGTAAAGAGACATGTAAATCAGTTGCTTGAGAAAAATACCTGTGATTTGCATGTACAACAGACTGTGACAGACTTTGATACAAACTGGGAATTTCAAAGTGATTGTGGAGATGATAAAATGTACACTGACGGAAGTGCTCAGCAGTCACAGGAGACAGAGGGTTCAGCGACTGCCGACCCCTCCACTACAAGCATTTCAAGTTCAGGCTACAGTCAGCGGCCCAAGAGGACAAAAAAAATTTTTTTTTTTTTTGCCTTTTTTTTTGTAAAAAAAAAAAAAAAAAAAAAAAAAAAAAGCAAAACAGAGTTGAAATCCACGGGGGAAGAGCTGTGGTGTATAAAGCCATGTGTGTAATATTGTGTTGAGCCTGTAGGTGGAGTGTGTATATAAAGATATCTATCTATCTATCTATCTATCTATATGTATATATATATATATATGTATATATACATCAAGGTAGCTACATGCTGGTGTGCTGTTGTATGGGGCGTAAATAAAACCAGCCACGTTTTTTGGAACTAGCTATGCCTCTCTTGTCGTGATTCTACCAAAGGTAAACTCTAAATTTAAGTCTGTTCGACACAACAGGAGGGGTATTTGGAAAGGTTACGTTAGGACAAGAAATTAATATGTGGCTGTTTAAATTCTGATATAGTGTTATAACCTTGTAAATTCTGTTGCCCATTTGTATGAAAGGGTTATGGAGCAAAATAGTCATCCATGCAATTTTCTTAGCTTTAAAACCTCTTGAATTATTTTGCATGCAAGTACAGTAGTTCAAAATGACAATAGCACTTTACTCTGGGTTCTTAAACATAGATAAAGTGTTGCTACTAGTTATATACAGTTATATACAGAACCACTGTATGTGCAGGCAGCTGATTCCCAGGCAAGCGCTCAAATTTACCCCCCTGGAGCAGGTTTGCAAATGATTTTCAAAAATAAGAGCTCTGTTTAATTGCAGAGAAAATGTCACCACACTATCATGCTGTAACTCACAGAAAGAGCAATTTTAAATATATTCAGTAATTGTAGTGTCTTATGTCATCTAATTGTGTTGGTACAGGTGTGTGACAAATGAAGGGTAAAACCTGAATCCTGAAAGTTGCTTCTGTACAGGGCCCATTAAAAATAAATGTGCTCGTGTGCACCGAAATTGAGGATCAGTGTGTTAGACGATGCTTTCCACCCTCATTATCCTAGCACTAAAGAAGGGAGTATCTTGCCCATGGTGGAATGGCACTTTATGTTCTTAGTTCCCTTTGTAATGGTTTAATGTCTTGTAATGACACATAATCCTCCTACTCGTCCTAGTCTCCTCAGCCATCCCTGCCCTACCCTGGTTATTTTCTATACGTTAACTCAGTTACTCTGTTTGTGCTCCTTAAATAAATCATCTTTTTTCACTAGCACCTGGGTGTGCACTCTTTAGTCCTACCTCAGTTCTCCCTCACCCCCCTGGTGAGGGGGACTAAATCATAACAGATTCCTGCAACACACACAAAAAAGTTGGCGCAGAGGATAATTAAAAATGAAAATTTTATAGAATATTCTAGTAAGAATGATTCTAAAGTCAGCAGTGGGCAGCTGTGGCTCAGGAGATAGAGCGGGTCGTCTTCTTACCGGAAGATTAGCAATTCAGTTCCCACATGTCCACATGTCAAAGTGTCCTTGAGCAAGACACTGAACCCCCAGTTGTGTGAATGTGTGAGTGCTTGTGAGTATGAATGGCCAAATAGTGTGAAAGCATTTTGAGTGTGCTGCAATGCACAGAAAAGACAAGTATAAGACCATTTAGTGGGTAGCAGAGTATTGTGACTGAGCATAAAAGGAACATCCACTTCAGTCTTTGCAGTCAGGTATGGGGCACCATCCAACGATGAAAAAGACCAGTCAAACTGTTATCAGTGAAAGGAGCAAAAGCATCTGTGATGGTATGGGGGTGCACCAGTCCCCGCGACATGGTGACTTGCGCTTGTGTGAAGGTACCATTGATGTGGAGGTGTATATTGGGATTTCA
>NW_018128110.1:595184-598127 GCF_001952655.1 Monopterus albus | reverse complement strand
CAATGCCAGTCCTCATTCTACATGTGCAACATCATGGCTTCATGGGCTTGACAGGCCTGCCTGCAGTCCACATCTGTTTCCTATTGAAAATGTCTGGGGCATCATGAAGAGGAGAATTAGATTGAGGTAACCATGGATTGTTGAGCAGCTGAAGTCTTGTTTCCAGCAAGAATGGGCCAATGTTCCATTTGTAAAACTGCAACAATTAGCATCCTCAGTTCCCAAATTATTAAAAAGTATAATTAAAATGAGAGGTGATGTAACACAGTGGTAAACAGGCCTCTGTCCCAAAGGTTTTGAGTGTTGCAGGTATCAACTACATTTGTTTGTATTTACAAAATGCAATTAAGCTGGTCAGCGAAAACTTTGAAAACATTTTCTTTGTACTTTTATTAGCTACATAAAGGTTTAAGCAAATTAACACATTTGAGTTTTTAAGGCAGTTTGAAAAATATCTCAACTTCTCTACAAATGGGGTTTGTATTTAACACTCACTGAAAGAAAAGGTTTGGAAACACATTCCAGATAACTGGATAAACACAGCTTATTCTTCCACTGAGGGAAATGTTTTACTCCTTTATCAAATTTTTGTTCTTTGGCGCAATAAGTACACATTGCATTTTTCACTTGAAATATGACTCTCACCTTTCATTATGTCATTTCATTCACCCATCCCCTTTTCACCATCAAAACTGAAATTTATTGGTGATGCAAACTTTAAATGGTGTTTTCACCTCCTGTTCAATATCTACAGTATGTATGAGCCATTATCCTTGCCCTAGGTTAAAAAACAGAACAGTAACAATAAACTATCTCACTTCAACACAATCTGTGAAAAACTGTTGAATAAACTTGACATGAGCTGGTTCAGTCCTTGACCTAAAGAATATTTAAAAAGCCAATATATTGTTTGTGCCATGTTGTGTGTTACTAAACCCAACCCATGTGCCCATTGGAACCATGGTGCAGTCCTCACTGTGCTTGAGCTTTACTTGCATTTAAAAAATGTAAATAGATGTAACCAGGTGAACAAAATAGCTGTTATTTTCAACTGTAGTTGCACATTTTGAACAGTAGATGGCCTTAGTTTTTGGGGGTTATGGAAAAGACCAATGTATGCTGGGAAATACCGGAAGAAAATAAACGCATGGCTTGGTATGGGAATCAATGCATATGTCAACGGTGAGATGTTATTTTAACTTTTATCAGGATGGTTGAGAATAAATTTGTACCATATGGTTGTGGACGAGGTAAGGGATGCCCGATGCATGTTTAGGAGATCCTATTTTGTTTTGTTTTGTTTTGTGCACAGAGTCGCCGATGCATGTAGATGGAAGACAGCTCACGTATAGATTTAAATTCGATCCTTGAGCTGGGTAATTATTATTTCTTTGGATTTTTTTGTTTAATAAATGTACTCTGTGGAATAATATGTATATATTTTTTTTGCTTACCAATTGAAAGCACAGTTTGGGTTTGACCAGTGTTCATTGAGTGATTCTATTATTTTTTTTCTATGTGTTCTTTTTGTTTGTCTAAATTGTACAAACAAACAGGTGCAGGTGTCTGGCTCTGGAGAAATGTGGAATGCTGAAATTCCTCATTATTGCCTTTGTGTAATGGGGCAACCCTTTTGTTTGCATTTAAATCACAGCATACATTACCTTTAACTTCAACTAACTGTGATAACATCTAGTATACTATATCTCATCTTTCAGGTTTTTAGGGCATTGCAGTGCTCAGATTGTTTACTTAAGTAATTGTATCAATACCACAGTATAAAAATACTCTGCTACAAGTAAAAGTCCTGAAATCAAAATGTTACTTTGTAAAAGCACAAAAATATTAGCATAAACATACTTAAAGTACCAAAAGTAGAAGAACTCATTATTCAGAATGGCAAAATATACACTGATGTACATCATATTATTTGATTAGAATTTTTGATGTATTATTGTGTACATCACATTTACAGTTGCAGAAAAAAATGTTGCCTCTGGTAAAGGCAGAACCAATTGTAAACATGTTGTATGCTTAGACTACACCAAGGATCAATACATCTTATGATTATATACTGTATTTTGTTTTATGAACCTCATGTGGAATAGTAACCAGTAAGTAAAGTTATCAAATACATGTAGTGAGTACAAAATTCAATAGTTTTCTGTGAAATCAAGTTCAAAGTGTTTATGCACAGTTAGGAAACGTGTTTCTCTGTACAATGAAATTCTTACTTTGCTGTCCACATGAATGCCACAAAATACAAATGAAATATAAAGTAGATAAATAAATAACACAAAATCTAAGGCACTTTAAGCAGCGCAGATGCAGCAATATAGTAGAAAAAAAAATATACAAGAATACAACAGAATATATGCTGCATGTGCAGCAGTCAACAGTCAATGTGCAATTATGCATGTGCAAACAGTACATCATATATTTCCTGGTAATAAACTCCTCAGCTGTTTAGGAGTCTGATGGCAGAGGGAAAGAAAGAGTTTTTCAGTCTAGTGGTCCTACATTTCACAGTTTTGAACCTCCGGCCAGAGGGCAAAGAAGTGAACAGTTCGTGCTGAGGGTGGGTGGGATCTTTGAGGATGGAGGCAGCCTTCTTACGCACCCTGCGGTGGTAAATGCTCTGCAGAGAGGGTAGTGGAGTCCTGGTGATCTTCTCCACAGTCTTTACCAGTCTCTGCAGGTACTTGCCATCCATAGCAGTAGTGCTGTCATACCAGACAGTGATGCAGCTGGTCAAGATGCTCTCAATGATGCAGCTGTAGAAGTTGCAAAGGATCCTAGGCGACATTCCAAACCTCCTCAGCCTCCTCAGGAAGTACAGCCACCGTTGGGCCTTCTTGACCAGCTGTGTGGTGTTGTGTGTCCAAGTGAGGTCCTCACTGATGTGGACACCCAGGTATTTGAAGCTGCTCACCCTCTCCACTT
>NW_018128110.1:594843-595074 GCF_001952655.1 Monopterus albus | reverse complement strand
GTCCGTGTTGAGGCTGAGATTATTGTCCTTGCACCATGACACCAGACCGGCCACCTCCCTCCTGTAGGCTGCTTTGTCCCCGCCAGTGATGTGACCAATCACTGCGGTGTGGTCTGCAAACTTCAGGATAATGTTGTCTTTGTGGGACACAGTCGTGGGTGAACAGGGTAGGGTGTAGAGGATGGGACTGAGGACACATTCCTGTGGGGTGCCAGTGTTTGTAACAATGCT
>NW_018128110.1:592385-593934 GCF_001952655.1 Monopterus albus | reverse complement strand
GGGCTCTTCTTGGGAAGGGGAACGATGGTTGTGGTCTTAAAGCAGGTGGGGACGATGCTCTGGCTGAGGGAGAGGTTGAAGATGGTGGTGAGAACATCAGCCAGCTTGCTGGCACATGCCCTGAGAGCCCTCCCAGGGATGTTGTCCGGTCCTGCTGCTTTGCAGGGGTTGATCTTCCTCAGGACTGTGTGCACCTGGCTTGGTGAGACAGTTAGTGGAGGGGAGTTGGGGGGCTGGGTGGTCTCGTTGTGTGTGTGCCTCCTCTCTGTGCTGTGGCTGTAGGTCTCAAAGCGGGTGTAGAAGGTGTTGAGGTCATCTGGCAGGCTGTTTGTGGAGTTGATGATGCTGGTGGTCATCTGTGATGTGCTGCAGGCCTTGCCACATCCGTCCAGACTCAGCAGTAGAATAGAAGCCATTCAGCTTCTTTCTGTACTGCCTCTTGGCCGCTGTGATGGCTTTCCTCAGTCTGTACTTTGCAGCTTTGTACTCTGTCTCATTGCCTGATCTGAATGCATGAGAGTGGGCACGCAGCATGTGGCGTACCTGCCTGTTCATCCAGGGCTTCTGGTTGGGGAATCTCCTGTCTTGCATAGTGGGCACAATGTTGTCGATACAGGTACTAATGTATCCGGTCATATACTCAGCATAGTCCTGTATGCTGACAGAAAAGTCCTCTGAGGTGGCTGCAGCTTTAAACACATCCCAGTCTGTCTGGGCGCAACAGTCCTGCAGGGTGCCTTCAGCCTCTGGGGTCTAGAGTTTAATTTGTTTGGTGACAGGGTTTGATTGTTTCAGTCTCTGTCTGTAAGCTGGACACAGGAACAAAGAAATGTGGTCAGAGCGTCCAAGGTGGGGGCGGGGTACGGCCTTGTATGCACCACGTATGTTACTGTAAACATGATCCAGAGTGTTCTTGCCCCAAATGGGAATGTTCACATGTTGGTAGTATTTCGGGAGTACAGTCTTTAAATTGCACTGGTTAAAGTCGCCTGCAGCGATAAATACAGTGCACTGTCTCTAGTGCATTGATGGTATAGAGTTTGCTGAGAGCCCCAGAGGGATTAGCTCTTGGGCTAACATACACGGCAGCAAGAAACACAGCACTATGCTCTCTTGCTAGATAGTAGGGCCAGCATTTCATCAATAAAAACTCTACATCTGGCGAACAGTGCTTATAAACAGTCCGTACATCTCCACACCATGAGTTATTGATAAACACACACACACCACCTCCTTTTACCTTCCCTGAAGGAGCAGTGTGATCACCTTGATTTAGAGTGTGTGTTTGTAGCTGAATCGCGGAGTCTGGAACTCTGTCAGAAAGCCAAGTCTCAGTGAGAATTAGAGCACAGCATTCACTGATTTCCCATTGTGTTGTAATCCTAGCCCTTAGTTCGTCCAGTTTGTTTTCCAGAGACTGTACGTTAGCTAGGAAGAGGCTGGGTAATGGCGGTTGGGTAGGGTGAGCTTTTAGCCTAGCATGGAGTCCTCCTCACCTGCCCCGTTTGCGTCTCCGGGTCGCTCTCCTGATTTCAGCCTGCTCGCTTGT
>NW_018128110.1:584794-592092 GCF_001952655.1 Monopterus albus | reverse complement strand
ATTAAGGTCTGGAGACTGACTAGTCCACTCCATGACCTTAATATGCTTCTTCTTGAGCCAATCCTTTGTTGTCTTGGGCGTGTGTTTTGGATCATTGCCATGCTAGAATACCCAACCACGACCCATTTTCAATGCCCTGACTGAGGGAAGGAGGTTCTCACCCAAGATTTGACGGTACATGGCCCCATCCATCCTCCCTTTGATGCGGTGCAATTGTCCTGTCCCCTTGGCAGAAAAACACCCCCAAAGCATAATGTTTCCACCTCCATATTTGACGGTGGGGACAAACACGGCGTGTTGAGTTAATGCCAAAGAGCTCGATTTTGGTCTCATCTGACCACAACACTTTCACAACATGACCCATGTGGCCCTTGGACCCAAAAAGAACAATTTTACTCTCATCAGTCCACAAAATGTTCCTCCATTTCTCTTTAGGCCAGTTGATGTGTTCTTTGGCAAATTGTAACCTCTTCTGCACGTGCCTTTTTTTTAACAGAGGGACTTTGCGGGGGATTCTTGAAAATAGATTAGCTTCACACAGACGTCTTCTAACTGTCACAGTACTTACAGGTAACTCCAGACTGTCTTTGATCATCCTGGAGCTGATCATTGGCTGGTCCTTTGCCATTCTGGTTATTCTTCGATCCATTTTGATGGTTGTCTTCCGTTTTCTTCCACGTCTCTCTGGTTTTGCTCTCCATTTTAAGGCATTGGAGATCATTTTAGCTGAACAGCCTATAATTTTTTGCACCTCTTTATAGGTTTTCCCCTCTCCAAACCTGTATAAAATACACCTGGGAGCCAGAGATCTTGCTGACTGATAGGGGATCAAATACTTATTTCATTCATGAAAATACTAATTACTTTATAACTTTTTTGTAATGCATTTTTTCTGGATTTTTTTGTTATTGTTGTGTCTCTCACTGTTCAAATAAACCTACCATTGAAATTGTAGACTGATCATTTCTTTGTTAGTGGGCAAACTTACAAAATCAGCTGGGGTTCAAATAATTTTTTCCCTGACTGTACCTCAAAACTGTACCTTTTGTAAATGTATTTAGTTACTTGCCACCTCTGCTCCTGGGATGGACAAGCAAACAAACTCAGTTTGCCCCATCATTTGCAAAAGCTACAGTCAGTGATCCAAAAAGAACCCACTACAAACTGTGTGATCAAAATAATGTTGTACTCTGTTCTGAAGATGCATTTTGTTTTGTGCATACAGAGACAGCATCCTCCTGAAGCGGCTGTAGAGCATCTCCCCTCCGTTTTCTTGTCACAATGGTGATGATGGTGAGAGGAGAGGACAGAAATGGAAAGGAAGCAAATTCTTTCATGAGATAATATGAAATAGACAAAGAGGCTGCTTCCTTTTCAAACAATGTTCTTATGTGTCTTTGTGTGTGCCTTTAGATGAAAGGTTAATTGGGTGATTGCGGCTGTCCCAGAGACAGAGACAACAGGATCTGAAATAGCTGTGACATTCCTGCCTGCCCCTATGCGCAATCCAGGAAATGGTGTGTGTGTGCATTGTGTGCATGGATGTGCAGAAGGGTGGGTGGGGGAGGTTTTGTATTGTCCCTATATAAAGTCTGCTTTGTTTTCACTTGGAGAGAAAGTTGGACAGAAAGAGAAGAAGTCTGAGGATTTTGTATTGTTTTTCATTAGGTTGTTGTTGAAGTGGCCTGCCTTTATAGACCAGCTGGTGGACTTTCAACCAGTGCTTCTGGCTCAAAGCCAGTTTCTTCTGCAAGGACATTGGAGGTTTGTGTATAATTCTTCACAATACAAACCCTAATGCAACAGCACATCATACTTTATTACCATGGTGGAACGTTGATCAGTTAACCTTATAATATGGGTGAACAGAACTTCTAAAGCTGTTCTGCAAAGTAACTAAAGGCTACAGCTAATAGATACAGACAGAGGAAGTAAACTGATACCAATTTAAATATTTGTCGTTCTGTCCCCACCAGACAAATTCACGGGAATGGGACAGATGTGAGGTCAATCACCTTTGACCACCAAAATCTAATTGGTTCATTCCTTAGTCCAAGTGGACACATGCAAACTTTGAAGAAATTCTCTCAAAGCATCGCTGACATACCTGGTTCACAAAAATGGGCCAGTCTGATGTACGGACATACAGACAACCCAAACATATATTTAAAAATACAGTATATTTTGTATTTAGCTTTGGTAAGGAGGCATAAAAAGTCAAAGCTAAAGAAATGTTTTTTTTTCCAAAGGTGGACGTTCTGCCAAAGGTAATTAGAATTTCCATCATTTGTCTTTAATGCATGGGATTTAGTTAACCGCCAACTTTAAAATGACATATAATCTTAAATAATGCTGTTTGTTTAATGAAAAAAATAATTGAGCATAAAAAAACTAAAACTAAAAATAGAGTCTTCTTGTAATATTCTTGGCCAAAAAATGTGCATTTTTTTCAGCCTAGTTTTGAATTGTATCCCTGCACCAAATCAAAGCAGCAGCCTGAGCCAAGCAACACACTACAGGTGAGTAAGATGTCCCAAATCTAAAAGTAGCTCTGCAGGCTCTAATGCTGGAGGTGGGTGTGCAGCAGTGTTCAATATTTCAGAACACACACACGAGCAAACATACATCCCTCTTGAGTCTCAGGTGATGCGAGTGTAGGTGTCATGAGCCATCAGCTCACTGAGTGTGCTAGAAGAGAGCCAGACACACACATATGAATGTTGTATTGGTGTGAACAGACAAGAGAAGGCTCCTAGCTAAAATGAGTCTGTGCTCATCTAATAATGATGCTGGCTGGGAAAGTCAGACCTGATACAGGCTTTCATCACCACCACATGTATAATCTACGCAGACAGGGAGAGAGAGACAGGGTGACAATGAGGAAAATATGGAGGTATAGATCGACAGAGAAATGAAAAACAGATAAAAGTTTATTTTACAGTTTATATTCCATCCATGTATGCTGAAACACACAATACTTAATGACATTTAGTTGAGAACAGAAATATATTTTGAAGCAGCTGAAAAATCCCCCTTAAAGTCATGCTATGCACAGTACATATCCTTATATCTGCTTTCATGGAGTCAATATGTGCCAGAGATTTTAGTTGCCTAGATTATTGCTTTGAAGGAACTGTAAAGATGGGATTTGGTTTCCTGTGATGGGCACATTATCCACAGCGGCACTCACTAGGCTACCTCACATAACGTGATATATAGCCTATTATGATGCGCATGTAACTACACTGTGAATTTACAGGTGGCCCAATTTAATCTGGCCTTTTCTCTAGTTGTAGATATTGTGCCTTCTTGTGCTCTGTACGGCTGCTTTTAATGGTAAGCCCTGTTTTATTTAACATTATTCAGTGAGAAATATATTTATAGAGATGACAGCTACTCCTCGCTGCTGTTTGTCCTTGTTACATTTTTCTTGGAGCTCATGTTAAAGGTACTGTAATAAGTCCAAAAGAGTCCAACTGCAGTGAGTGATAATGTGCCTTGGGAGGCTATGCAAATGTAATTTGCAAGGATTTGCATTTAAATTTATGCACTAATGGACAGCATTGTAAGTTCTTTTAGTATATAAAAGGGAATAAAGATGTTTAACAAACAGCATAATCAAACTGAAGACTGTAAAAACATTCCATTAAGTGAAATGGGAAATATAGTCAAGCATTACAGACTGTTTTAAAAGGAGGCTTATACATTTATTTATTGCTAACACTACTGCAAATGATGCTTGTTAACATTCCAACTATAGAAATGAACAAAATCATGTTCCTTGCAAGAATCTCAGTGTTAGTGAGTCACTTCAGGAGGGTATGTGCAAAATGCTGGGTGACGGTGTGACAGCACATCATGCAACAGTAGCCAGCTGAAAATTCAACACTGTGATAATAATGGAAATGATAACACTTGTACAAGGAGGCACAGATGCTTGTAAAGTTCTAAAGTGTTTTTAAAAATCATCTAATTTTAAAGTATTAGAACATGTTAATCTTGTAAAGCAGAATTACAGAAATTATTAGCAACCTGGCAAATGTGACTGAAGGTGTACAGTCATGTAACCACATGACTGTACACCTCATACTCTACACAGGAGCTCTATGTTTTTTTTAATTTTTTTTATATATTGTATTATTGGTATTATGGATTTGATGGAAACCTGTGAACCTGTTGCAGGGAGTGAGCGAGACAGTGGTGGTTAAAGCATTCAAAGTGTGTGTACTGCAGGGGGGAGAATAAAACCCGTGGGTCGATGGCTGTTCACTCTGTGATCAAGAATTCACTCACACTCACAGCCTCTGGCTAAAGGTTGCCATGTGGGAGTTTTCCAGGTCAGTAACTTGATGTCTTTTGAAAAACATGCACGCATTTTAGTTGTTCCACCTTCCATTTTCTTTCCCTTTCCTTTTATTTTTTCTCACCACCAGGAGCTTCTCTGAAAGCGCTTCCTGTTCTCTTTCCACTACCAGGTAATTCGGCACCTCCACCTAGGGTAGGGCTAAATTAACACAAATTATCATCAGCAGATTAGTTTTTGACAATTTTATCTTTGCTAAAACCCTTCATTTCTATGGCTTCATTGCTCTCTCCTCTCTTCTCTTTGCTCTGTGAGTCACAGATGCTGAAGGCAGCAATCACTTCACCGTGCTATAATCCCTGTGACAGCCCAGCATCACACAGGCTAGCCTGTACTGCAGGAGAGGCCAGGAGACAGGAGACATGGGAGGAAAGGACTGATAAAGCAGGAAAACAGACAGAAACGTCAGCTTATCTTGGTTTGCATCATTGTGTTTATAAATTCTTCCTCCCTTATTGTTTGGGTTATGGAAGTCTAATTTGAATCATTGTCTGTTCCTCTAAATATAGCACTACTGAAATGCTTCACTAATACATTTGGTTAGATGTAGACTCAACTCTCAACTCAGCTTTATTTATATAGCGCTTTACCACAGCACAGCTGACCAAAGCGCTTAACATACCATACACATCTAAAATCTCTGTGATAATGCTCCACACACATGTTAAACCTTGATTGTTTTCATGGCAGTAAAAAGTGGCAGAGTGTAAACATCTGGCACTAAAGCTCCAAAACCACTGAAACCAGTAATAATGTTATAATTGTGTCAAGTCCAATCGACATGTGGCAACAGCATGAATACTTGTTATGGTCGTCCCGTAGACAACCTGTGTGGTACTGATTAAAGGGACAATAAATATGAAATGAAACAAACCAGTGGACAATACTAATGCCACACACACACACACACACACACACACACACACACACATGCACAGAGCAGATGACAATGTGAGTTCCATTCAGTGTGTAACTGCTGTCTTTCCTCTCTCTAACTACCCTCCATATAACATTCTGCTTAATGAGACCACAGTGCCTTGGATATGCAGCATCTGCTTATTTACACCACATGTGATTACTCTGTAATGTGAACTCTTCAGAAGCTCATTTTTGTCCATTATGATATTTTCTTTCACAGTCGCTATGAGTTTAGTAGCTGTATGGGTTGTGAATGTCATGCAAAGAAAGTCTCCAGAATGCTTTTCATAAGTTTAGACCTTGCAATACAGCATCAGTTTAGAAAATATGCATATAAAGAACCGGACATTCCCAAGTACACATGCATTCTCTCATAAACACTAACACATTTGACTAGCACATTTTTCAAAGCCATCAAGGATTTTCACAAAAAAAAGTTAACTAAATAGAGTGTGTGTAAATGACTGTCCTCCCCAAGTTCAACTGGGCAGTGAACAGATTTGTGAAGGAAAAATACAAACAGTAACTGAATGTGTTGATGAGGCTTGTTTAACATACTGCTGAACTGCTGATACACAATGCAGGAAGCCCCCCCCCCTTTATTTAAATCAATGTCAGGACTGTGTTTTTTCATCCACTTTCATCCTGCTGTCTGTCTGGACACAGGTGTTACTATAAAAAATAATCTTGATTCATTCCTGAAGCATTTTCTACAGTGAAGGACAGATGTAATGCTCAGGAATCTGTAAAACTTACATTGCGTGCCACAACATTTCACTTCCAAGTGCTCTGTATGAAATTATGTCAGTGCTGTGGTATTGAACTTTGACAAGGAAATGGGATTAAATATGTATGACTACATTTCAGTTCTCCATGGATATTTTCTGCAAGTTCAACCAAAATCAACATGCATTCTGTGAGTTTTGCTCATCTGGTAGCAGACAGACTAAAATCAGAGCACGTGGCTAATGTTTTAATGACTACTCAGAACATGCAGCAGACACAAAGTGGCACAAGTTTTCCAGTGGAATCATGTCACCCTTTGGTTTAGCTCTGATACAGTCGCCGCTAGCAGCTAACAAACATTTCTTCAAACTACTCATTGTATGGATGCTGATTCAGTATCCATACTATGTTATCCTGGTCTTTACTATTGTATGGACGCTGATTCAGCATCCATACTATGTGATCCTCCAGCACACTGCATCCACACGCATTTTCAACAGGAAATGCATTTCTCTAGTTGTGTGGATGCTGTGAAGCATCCACATTATGTTATCCTGTTCTTTACTATTGTGTGGATGCTTCACAGCATCCACATTATGTTATCCAGTTCTTTATTATTGTGTGCCCCACACAATAATAAAGAACTGGATAACAGTGTGGATGCATACGCATCCACACAAAAAGAACTGCATAACATAGTGTGGATGCATACGCATCCACATAATAATAAAGAACAGGATAACATAATGTGGATGCTTCACAGCATCCACACAATAGTAAAGAACAGGATAACATAATGTGGATGCTTCACACTATGTTATCCAGGTCTTTATTATTATTATTATTGTGTGGATGCGTATGTTATCCAGTTCTTTATTATTATTATTCTGGTTTCTACCACTGTTCTTCGGCATCTAATTCATGCAGCATACTTTCACCTACAAGGGCCATTGTGGTATCAAACTGTGTATCTCCTTAAGGACATGTGTGCTTGTATTTTTATTGTCTGTAACATTTATACTTTTTAAGCTATTTAGCTTTTTTTACAGAAATTTCCCCATTGGAAATGAATGGGGCAAAATTGGAAGCTTAATATCTCCGGCATACGTTGGACTAGAAGTGCCATTTCAACTTTATTCAACTCGTGAGACATTCAGCTACTAATGGTGGTCTTGATATGGTCTTGATATCTGTTATGTTTTTTTTTTATAATCGACATTTATATTTGTCCATAGACAATGCATTGGTGCAATGCCATTGGTAGCCATGCGTCACGTGACTCCCCCGGTCT
>NW_018128110.1:557567-582450 GCF_001952655.1 Monopterus albus | reverse complement strand
CAGTGGTTTACAAGTCGTTACCACTCTGCCGCAGCTTGTATTTTGCTTTGACATTCTGGTATAGAACAAATCAATTATAGTGTGGATGCTGTAAAGCATCCACACTGTTATCCTGTTCTTTATTATTATTATTATTTTGATTTCTTCCGTCCGTTTTTCAGCACTTAATTTCTTCAGCATACTTTCAGCTACAAAAGCCACGAAGTTATCAAAATGTTCACCTCTTTAAGGACATTATTGACCTCCTGTATTTTTATTGTTTGTAACATTTATACTTTTTTACATATTTAGCTTCTTTCAGCAGATTTTGCCCCATTCAAATGAATGGTAAAAATTTTCACATCTTAATATCTTCAGCATACCTTCAGCTAAAACCACTATTTCAACTAATAACTATTCAGCAACTCTTCAGCTTTTCATACTATAAACAGCTTTATGATATTTTTAATGGTTTTTGCATAATTATCATTTACATTTTATGTCTCATTTCAATAGCCACACTCTAGTATTTCTCTGTGTGTAGGACTACTTTCTTTCTCATACACACACAGACACACAACACTACTTCTTTTACCTACTTTGCGGGGACCAATAGGAAAATGTTAACATCTTAATAAGTTCAGTTCAGCTAGAAAAACCATTTTGGTATCAAAATGTTCAAAAATGTGCAGGTTTTTCAGGACATTATGGCGTATAGTCAAGGTTTTTTTTTTTTTTTTTACAATTTTTGTATATTTAAAAATATTCAGCATTTATTCTGACAATTTTGCCCCAATCAAATGAATGGGGAAATTCAACTTCAGCATACTTTCAGCTATCAAAATGTTCAGCTCTTCAAGGACATTCATATTTCTCGTCAGAATTTTTCTAAACTTCATACCTTTGAAATATTTAGCTTTATTTTGAAACTTTTGCCCCATTGAATTGAATGGGGAAATTCTACACTCAGCATACTTTAAGCTATTTCAGGTATCAAATGAATGGGAAAATTCTACTCCAGTATACCTTTAACAATTTCAGCTATCAAACTGTTGAGCTCTCCAAGGACATTCATGCTTCTATCCAGAACTTTTGTAAACTTCATACTTTTTAAATATTTTGCTTTATTTTGAAAATTTTGCCCCATTCAAATAAATGCGAAAATTCTACTTCTGCATAATTTCAGCTATCAAAATGTGCAGCTTTTCAAGGACATCCATGGTTCTCTTCAGAATTTTTCTAAACTTCATACTTTTGAAATACTGTCACTGTTGTGGACACCCAGGTATTTGAAGCTGCTCACCCTCTCCATTTCGAGCCCCCGGATGAACAGTGCCGATGACTTCTCCTCTCCTTCCTCATGTCCTTCATCTCCTTCGTCTTGTCCGTGTTGAGGCTATTTAGCTTTATTCTGAAAATTCTGCACCATTCAAATGAATGAAAAAATTCTCCTTCAGCATGCTTTCAGCTATTTCATGTTCAGCTCCTCAAGAACATTCATGCTTCTATTCAGACATTTTCTCAACTTCATACTTTTGAAATATGTAGCTTTATTTTGAAAGTTACGCACCATTCAAATGAATAGGACAATTCTACCTCTGCATATCAACATGTTCAGCTCCACAAGGACATTCATGGTTTTCTTCAGAATTTTTCTAAACTTTATAATTTTGAAATATTTAGCTTTATTTTGAAAATCTTGCCCCATTCAAATGAATGGGAAAATTCTTTCAGCTATCAAAATGTTCAGCTCTTCAAGGACATTCATGCTTCTATCCAGAACTTTTGTAAACTTCATGCTTTTTAAATATTTTGCTTTATTTTGAAAATTTTGCCCCATTCAAATAAATGCGAAAATTCTACTTCTGCATAATTTCAGCTATCAAAATGTGCAGCTTTTCAAGGACATTCATGGTTCTCTTCAGAATTTTTCTAAACTTCATACTTTTGAAATATTTAGCTTTATTTTTAAAATCTTGCCCCATTCAAATGAATGGGAAAATTCTTTCAGCTATCAAAATGTTCAGCTCTTCAAGGACATTCATGCTTCTATCCAGAACTTTTGTAAACTTCATGCTTTTTAAATATTTTGCTTTATTTTGAAAATTTTGCCCCATTCAAATAAATGCGAAAATTCTACTTCTGCATAATTTCAGCTATCAAAATGTGCAGCTTTTCAAGGACATTCATGGTTCTCTTCAGAATTTTTCTAAACTTCATACTTTTGAAATATTTAGCTTTATTTTTAAAATCTTGCCCCATTCAAATGAATGGGAAAATTCTTTCAGCTATCAAAATGTTTTTCTAAACTTCATGCTTTTAAAATATTTAGCTTTATTCTGAAAATCTTGCCCTATTCAAATGAATTGGATAATTTTACCTCAGCATACTTTCAGCTATTTCAGGTATCATAATGTTCAGCTCCTCAAGGACATTCATGCTTTTCTTCAGAAGTTTTCTAACCTTCATACTCTTGAAATATGTAGCTTTTTTTTTTTTAATTCTTGCTCCATTCAAATGAATGGGGAAATTCAACTTCAGCATACTCAGCCTACCTCAGCATACCTTGTTTGCTGAGAGCTAGTAACCTACTAATTGAGCCATGAAACTGTATGTTTCTCTTCCATCATATTGTATAGTTATCAAGTCCATAAGTCACCAAATGCAAGGCATTTAGTCTCAGCTTGACATCAGTGAAGTTGGAGTCAAGATGGCGCCCGTGACTGGCTTTGCCGCTGCTCCTTCTTTTCTGTCTCGTATGGTTTTTGTTTTTCTTTTGTTTTATGTTGTTTTACCAGCCTTGTCAGCGAAAACTTGTGTGTCGGCTGTCTTGACTTATGATCGGGACATGTTGTTCCGCATTAAGGAGTTTATGGATAACAGTGGTATTACTGGGGCAAGGGATCCAAAGTCTTTCCCTCGGAGTTTTGAGTGCCCCACATTACCATCAGAGTACCTGATGCCAGCCAAGCCCCGTGGCAGAAGAAGAAGGCGGGGTTGCAGGGCTGGTGTCCAGGCCAGGCTGAGGAGATGGCATGTTCGAGGATTCTCGTCGTGGCGGAGTAGGATTAATTCGGTACAAAGTGAGCGGTGTTTGCTGCCGATCATAGGCCATGAGTATGTCTGGGCCCCGACCCCGACCTCAGTGCTGTTGTCCCGGGGGTATATCCTTACAGGCCGGAGTGTCCCGTCTTGGGGCATCCGATCTTTGGCCCTGTGGGAGCGGGTTTTGCTTCCTGTGAATATTTGTCGGATGGAAAGTGAGGACTCTGCTCTGTTAACATTGTGGGATCCAGCTGGTCAGCCTGCTCTGTCTGCTAGGATTGCTCTGCTCAATGCCCGCTCCATAGCCAACAAGGCCTATATTCTTAATGATTTTTTTTATAAAAGCAAACTTGGACTTCTTGTTCCTGATGGAGACCTGGCAGCGGGAACAGGAGTATTTTCATCTGAATGAGCTCTGCCCTCCGGATTGCTCCATGTTCGGGACCCCCCGGGTCTCACGTCGAGGTGGTAGTCTTGCACTCCTTTACCGGAGCCATTTTTTGCTGTAGGCAAATGACTACTGATATTTTTAACTCATTCGAGCTCCAAATGAGTAAGGTTGGATATACTGATTTGTTTTATTGTATTTTGATCTACTGACCTCCTGGCTCAGCACGCTTGTTCTTTGAGGAGTTTGCTGATTTTTTTATCATCTATCATCAAATTTCAGAGTGTTTTAATTCTTGGGGACTTTAACTTGCACGTTGATGACTCTTCCTGCTGTGCGGCAGCGGAGTTTTTAGTTCTTATGGAGTCTTTTATTTTAAACAGCATGTTTCTGGTCCTACCCACAAAAAAGGCCACACGTTGGATTTAGTCTTTTCATTTGGCCTGGATGTTGATCACCTAAGGGTGGAGGATATTCATATGAGTGATCATTGTTGTGTGCTATTTAACGTGTCTGGCAATATTGTGCCACCTGTCCACAAAATATTGGCTCGAAATGTGTCATTAATCAAGCTGCACTTGATGGATTTTTGGAGTTGTTTGACCCAAGTTCCTTTTCCAATTGTAAGGATACTGAATCTTTTATGAGCTGTTTTAACAGCCATTGTTTGGATATTTTAAATTATGTTGCACCGGTTAGACAATATTCTGTTTGTCATAAAAAAAAAACCCTGTCCTTGGATGAATGAAGCCATCTGTTGCCTCAAAAGAGACTGCCGTAAAATAGAGCGTCTGTGGAAGCACAACAAGTTGGAGGTACACAGGCTGCATCTTAAGAATAGGATGGTGGAGCTGAACGAAATGATAAAGCAGGCAAGATCCGCCTATTTTTCTCAGCTGGTTGCTTTAAACAAGAAGAATCCCAAGGTTTTGTTTGATACCATTCGAAATATTGTGGCACCGTCAGCTTCTCAAGTACACAGGACAGGATTGTAATGTGTTCTTAAACTTTTTTATTGATAAAGTGCAGGACATTAGGGTGAGTATTATTCCTATCTTGAAGAGTCAAATCGATGTGACCCCACCTGTATGTTTATGGTCATCTTTCTCTCCGGTTACTTTTCAGGATGTGAAGATTTTAATAAGAAAGATTAAGCCATCTGCCAGCCCTGTCGATATTTTACCTACATTTTTGATTTTAAGTTTGTTTGATTTGATTGGTCCCTGGATCGTGAAATTAATGAACCTCTCACTTGCGACTGGTTATTTTAAACATGCGATTGTAGATCCAATTCTTAAAAAAACGGGTCTTGATCACTCTGAGCCTAAGAATTATAGGCCAATATCAAAACTCCCTTTTATGGCAAAGGTCTTGGAAAGGTCTTGGAAAAAGCGGTAGCAGGACAGCTTATTACTTTTATGGAGCAGAATAATCTGTTTGATTAATTTCAGTCGGGTTTTCGTAAGATACATTCCACTGAGACTGCTTTACTTAAAGTTTCAAGTGACATAAGGATGGCCGCAGACTCTGGCCGCTAAACAGTCCTGGTCTTATTAGATATAACATCTGCTTTTGACACTGTCGATCATGGAATCTTGATAGGTCGGCTTCAGTCTGAACTAGGGTTCTCCGGATCTGTCCTCCAGTGGTTCTCTTCATATCTTAGCGATCGAACTTTTAATGTCGCTATAAATAATGTTATGTCAGATGTGGCTGGTTTGTCATGTGGTGTCCCACAGGGGTCAGTCTTGGCTCCACTTTTATTTCTGTTATATATCTATCCCCTTGGGCAGATAATTCGGCATTTTAAGAAGGTGTCTTATCATCTTTATGCAGATGATGTTCAAATTTATTGCTCTTTTAATGACTTTGAGTTCCATTTTTTAGCCTCATTGTTAGTGTTTGTCATCCATCAAGAACTGGTTTAACAGTAACTATCTTCATATAAACTCTAATAAGACTGAAGTGCTGATTATTGCGCCTGATAATAAGATCCCATTGATCAGACAACGCCTAGGTTCATTGGGCTCCTTTGTCCAGTCGAGCCTCAGAAACCTTGGTGTTGTGTTTGATCAGAGTATGTCTCTTGATTGCCATGTAAGACAGGTGGTAAAAAATTGTTTTTATCATCTGAGGAATATTTCTAAATTAAGGCAAATGTTATCAAAGGTTGATCTGGAGATGATTATCCATGCTTTTATCTCTGCACGTCTTGATTACTGTAATTCCCTTCTTATATAAGTCAACTGTTAATCGTCTTCAGATTGTGCAGAATGCTGCAGCGAGGCTTTTAACAGGAACCCCTAGAAGAGCTCATATTACACCTGTATTATTTTCACTTCACTGGTTACTTGTCAGGTTTAGAATTGATTTTAAAATTTTAGTGCTAACATTTAGGGTACTTCATGGTCAGGCTCCTCAGTATATTGCTGACCTATTGACCCCATATTTTCCGAAGCGTGCTCTCCGCTCCTCAAGTCAGGCCATTTTAGTGGTCCCCAAAACCCGTCTGAAGACTAGGGGGGACCTGTCTTTTCAGGCTGTGGCTCCTAGACTGTGGAATGCATTGACCCTGTTACTGCATATGGCCGAATCTGTTGGTGGTTTTATGAAGTAGCTGAAGACACATTTGTTTAGTCAGGCTTTCAGTTGATTTTATAGTTTGTTTTAATTTATTTTTATTATGGTTTTTAAATATTATCTGTTGGTGCTGGCATATTGTTTTGTTTGTTTTGCGTTCTGCATTGTTGACTTTGTGAAGCACTTTGTGATTTTATTTGTGAAAGGTGCTATATAAATAAACCTTTACTTACTTACTTACTTACACAAACAGCCAGCGCTACACCTTAAGAAAATTAACAAGTTGAAGGAGGAGGTGCCAAAGGGACAAAAGGGAAGCAGGAAATATAAAGGCTGAGAATACAGACAGCAGAAGGAAAGGGCATGCAGAAAAGTGTGCAGGGAGGAGGAAGTGGAAAACGAGACACAGGCTTCTTAGATAAAGAGGTTTAATTGACTGTCACAGAACCCTGTGGCTGTGCTGCGGCTGCTAATAGCCTGCTAGAGGCTACCGAGGCTAGTGGACACTGAGAAACTGGAGTCTCCGCTTATTATCGCTGCTACCCTTAAGCTCAAGCTCATTTCCTCTCCCACACAGTCTGTTTCAGCTTCATTTTGGTTTATTTGGTTCAACTTGCTGTGCTTCATTGGCATGAATGTTAGCTTAATCAAAGTGTTAAAGCTTCCCACAATAAATAGAAGACATAAAAATAACTAGCACAGAACAATAGAGAGCTTGTGCATGTATACATGCATGCTACAAGATCTTGTAATGGTGGATCTCAGTTTTCACTTCAGTTCACTGTGTTTTACTGGAATGCATGCTGGACCACTGCCAAAGCATGACAATGGGATTAAATCTAACAACAAAAATCCAGTTAAAAATAGCAAGACATTAATTAGTATAGTACTGTACAAACATCTGTAGCTATTTCAATATTGTGTGTGTGTGTGTGTGTGTGTGTGTGTGTGTGCAGGCGCGCGTGCTTGCGTGTACTACAAAGGATTGCCACTGTTATTGTAATCAATTTTCAATTTGAGTTTTTTTATATACAGTATATGGGCAGATAGTTAGATAGATAAATTGATAGAATGACTTGAAATCAATAAATCCATCTCTTTTTCTTCACTTCATTCTCAATCCCTTCCTAATCCTAATCCCCCCTCCTCACCTTCATCGTCCCCCTCTTCTTGCTCTGTACCCTCTAATAGGCTATTGATTTTCCATCTGCTCATGAAGCAGCCTTTGCTGTTACCATTCACTTGTGATATTAGATGTCCATTAACAGCAGCCAGTAGCTCTGCTTCCATGCCAGCAACTTGGCTCACATAGAGTCATAGACCTTTGACACATGCACACACATCAAATGACTTTTCTTGCATTCCCTTTAACAAATAAGACACCCTGTCTCTTGGTGGGCGGCCTTCTGCCTCGACCAGTTGGGGTGAGTGGATAGAGGAGAGAAAAGAAAAGAAAAGCAACAAGACTCAACAAACATTCAAACACTGGCTGAAGTGGCTGGTGACTGCTCATCAGAAACGTAGCGCTCCAGAGCAAAGGTTATTTTCAACACATGACATTTCACTTACCTGCAGTTTGGACCATAAGACAGTCTTTTCGATCTAATGTTCCTAAACCTGCTATGACCTACATAGCTAGTGCATCAGGTATCATACATTAACACATTTAACAATAGTTGTACTATACCTTTGTAGATTTTGCATGTCAACAATAACACTGGTTGGTGTTCACTTGCAGCTGACTCAATGTTTAGTAGGTGATCAGTTGCCATGGATACATATTTTTTCATAAGTGCTGATTATGTTCCAAACAAAAGTGTATTGCTAGTTTGCAGATGGCACTACACAACCTGAGCTGCACTGCTGCTATGTTTTCGTGATTCCTGCAGCTCACAGTTGTGCTAGTTGGATATCAGAAATGTGCCCTGCTGGTCTAAGATGTTAAGATTTAAGCCACAGGAAACCTAATTCAAATCCAGGTCAGGAACCTCTGATGCGTGTTGTTTCCCACCTTTCTTTCCCCATGTCATCTGTCTACTTTAAACTCAATGCTAAAGGTATGAAACGGCCAAATTCTTTATTATGTTCTTCTGGTAATTCCTCCATAGTGGCCGGTGGCACCTATGTTGTATCGTGCCACTTTGCATAACACAACTGCCATTTTGTTACAATACCAAAATAATTGGCATTTGATTTGCCTACATTTTCATATAACAATATAAAGATTACCACAACTCCAATACAGAAAAACAATTGAGCACTCATTAATTAAACAAGCAAAAATATTGGTAAATGTATTTACGGTAATGCAACAGCGTTCAATAGCATTTTACATAATGATTTAACTATAATGGTCACAAAAATTTACTCATTATACACAATGAGAATTAACTGGTTTCACAAAGAAGTCTTGTCTAATTGTCTGCCTGCTGTACTACAAAAAATTTTTGCCTTGGTAACTTTTTTTCCTTTTTATGTTCATCATAGTTTCAAAATTCTGGTGACAGTGGGGGATGATTCTGCACTTGTGTTTTTGCGTCACCACTGGCTGTTTAGTTAACGTATCCAACAGCATTAGTTGATCATTTATGGCGCATAACAGTCCAGTCTGTCTATGCCTTAGATGCCAGTTGTTGTTTATTCATTACATATGAAGTTACATTAAATGTTGTCTCACATTTCTGGTGAATGCAGTTGCAATTTTGAGCAAAACAATGTAAAGCCAAAATGAGAAGCTGAAGTATCATTGCACATACTGTAAAAGAAGATTTGGTGCATCTTCCCTGGATGCACGAATGTTTGTAATAAAAGGTGATTTCTGACAAGTGCGCTGTTACATCTCAAATGTTTCTCCACATCTGTAAACCTGTCAGTGTGGACATGGTTTGTAGCACTATACTGTGTGTAAAGCCCTCATGTAAGATGACAAAGAATGTGAGTGAGACAAATGGTGCTATGGTGTCTGAGGGAGGATAATGACATACGCCATCATCGTTATGCATTCAGACATTGTCTCCACTGCTAGTAGTTGTCCTTACCTATGTGAAATGAGAATGATCCTGCCGCAGGGATCTACAGTTAGAGATGGGCTGCAGCTAATTTGGTGCAATTTTCCTTTACCTGCTGTTCCATGATTTTCTTGTCTTTTAATTAAATTTTTTGCTTTCCCTTGTCTTCCATTTTAATTTCCTCACTGCCCTGTTTTGATTTTCCTCTTGAATGAGTAAAAACCCTGTTTTTGTTGTTTCTTGTGATGTACACGCATACAAATGAGCACACAGATTCCTTTCCACTGATCCACCAGTAAGAAGCAGTGAACAGTAAGAATTAGTATCCAGAAATGTTAAGTGTCAGCAAGGCAAAAAGTATTTAAAAAGCTGTTTTTTAAATCAACTTTGCAAATGCTTTATGAGGCAGGAAATGCATTCATTGCATTTTGGCCTCAAGGAAACACACAGGACTTTTAAATTAGCTGGCCTTATATTACATTAGCATTATCTTTTCTATCCATTTATGTTCCTCGTGGAGCCCTGCACTCTTCTAAAAACTCTAAAATCTGTCCTTAGTGGTTCCACGGTCCCAATCTAAGAAATGGGGTGGCCACGCATTTGCTGTTTATGGCCCCAGACTCTGGAACTCGCTACCGCTTGAGATTAGGTCTATTACTGAGTTAGCGGTTTAAATGGCAGTGTGTACATGTTCTATGTTTTTTGACTGTTTAACATTGGTTGATTGTTTGATTATTGCTTTAGTCTATAGATATGTTTTTACTGTGCAGCATTTTGGGCCCGTTCTGAGTTGTAAAGTGCTATATAAATGATGCTTTATTATTATTATTATTATCTCAGTTACAGATGTATTTTATTGTTGAAGCCACACTGGTACTTCAATTAGAGGCTGGCAGCTGCATGTAGCAGATTTAATATGTCAACTACTCATTTGATCCTTACTTATCTTTGACATGCATTTGTTACCTCCATTCCGTTTTTAGTGCACTACCAAATACTGTCTAGACCAAATACAGTAAGAAACTTGGCTTAGAATAGCACTAGATTAAGTGATGATACACTAGTACATGCAGTATTTGGAGAAATAACTGAAGAAGCTATTTTACAGTGTACAGTTCTTAATTGACTTGTTTGGTGGTTTTAAAGTTATTTTGTAGTTAGTGTATTTTTGCCATTGGTCTTCTGTTTCTTTCAGTCTTTCACTCACTCTAATCATTGTTCATGCATAACTCTGAGTGCATGTGCCTCTTGTTTGCCCGGCTGTCAGCTCATGCAAGTGAACAGTTGCTTCCTTATTGAATGTGATCTCTGTAATCAGATACTCTGAAAAATACAAGATTTGTCCAATTTCCTGCCATGTCGCTCTGCAACATTGTCTCCTCTGTCTTTATCCCTGTAGTCTCATTTCCTTCTGCTCTGTTCCTCCATTACCTGCATGGCACATCTGAGCTCTCTGCTGACGATTAAAATCAAACAATCCCCCCATATTTCAAAACAAACAAAAGCAGCTCATTTGCGACCCCACTCTTTACAGGCTTTCAAATTTTTATGTTTTGCACATCAGAGAGAAGCTGCAGAGGGATCCTAAGAAATGGCAAGTTTTCTGTACATATAGTTGTTATCATATTGTGCTAATTTAGGATAAGAGTGGAACAAGTGGGTGCAGTACGTTTAACACTCATACCATGAAGAATATAGAACCAACTCTTACTGACAAACTTCCATCCATACTGCTTAGTCCCAAACGGGGTCACGGGGGGCTGAAGCCAATCCCAGCCGGATGTGGGCGAGAGGCAGGGTACACCCTGGACAGGTCGCCAGTCCATCGCAGGGCTAGACTAACAATCACTCACACACACAATCACTCCTACAGGCAATTTAGAGATGCCAATCAACCTATGATGGATGTCTTTGGACAGTGGGAGGAAGCGGGAGCACCTGGAGAGAACCCGGGCAAGCATGGGGAGAACATGCAAACTCCGCACAGAAAGGCCCCGGGTCAGCCAGAACCGTCTTGCTATGAGGCAACACCACTAACCACCATGCCACCGTGCCTTACTAACAAGCTTAATACATTCAAAATTAAACATAAATCAGAAATGTCACCTACATGGTTTCTTTAATTATCTCCTCCTTAGTAGACTGACAACCATTAATTTTACAAGCAGTGAAATAACCATGAATTATATGTAACTTTCAATGCATTTTAAGTTAATTCTTGACCATCTCTTGGCTCAAACTCCTCCTTCATAAGTTACTAACATCTAATCATAAATAATTTGTCAAGTCTCACTTCAGGGCTTGTATCCCCCAAAATCAAAATTCCTATACCCAGTGTGGCAAAACTATTTGTTTCCTATCCCAAATGCAGCCATTAGAATCCCACAATCCAATGTGCAATGGCTAATTTAGGGTCCGATGATATTTGAAAACTGGTAAAGTGGTGAAATATCATGAACAAAATGCCACATACCACATAGCATGCATGTAAAATGTAAAACGACTTTGTAAAGACATGAATTATACAGTTCATTGCCAACACATAGCCTATAGAAAAAATGATATGTTGCCATGGCCAAAGGGAGTGCACTGACTACAAATGAACAATTCATATGAATGTGAAAAGGGGCTAGTAAAGGGTTCAAACAGTGTAAATCAAGAGTTAACTTGTTCTTGTTGACAGCCTGGATATTTTTTAAATTTCAGTGATTGTTCACAGAAAGTTTAAGGATCAGTAAAACTTCAAAGTATTTGCACACTGGCCCTCATGTCACTCTCACGACATTTGCTCTGTTCCATTATAGCAATTTACACATAATTGACTGTTAAATGGCAATTTCCTGGTCATAAAATTTTAAATATTTGACTTTACAAGTTGTGGAACACCTGAATTCTCCATTATCCTGCTTTGTGAGCTGTGTCCTTCAGGGTCTGGAATGCAGTAATTTAGGTAGGGTAGGTAGGTAGGTAGGTACTTTATTGATCCCTCAATGGGGAAATTTCAGTGTTTCAGCAGCAATGGAGAACAAACAACATAATACCATGAGAAACAAACACCACACACATATCTTGATAAACAAATTTCAGTACCTCAAGCAGCAATAGAGAACAGACAGCATAACACCATGAAAACAAGCAAAATAAAATCCAAGTACTCAAAAGTAGACGGAATCAAGTATGAACAGAATTTACATATGTGCATATTAGCCATGCATTTTACCCCAGGATTTGAGTATTGCACCTCAGTTGACTATTACATAGTCCCTCATACCTTCACCTACCTTATCCCTGCAGTGATGTATTGTACACTCTGACTGCTGTGGGGAGGAATGACCTACAGTAACGCTCCTTCTTACACTGGAGATGTAACAGTCTTGCGCTAAAGGAACTGTTCAGAGCCTCTACTGTGTGGTGCAGGGGATGGGAGGGGTCGTGCATGATGGATGTTAGTTTTACCAGCATCCTTCTGTCCGCCACCTCCTCGATGGAATCCAGGGGGCAGCCCAGGACAGACCCAGCTAAGTCACTGACTTTACTATTGACATACACCTTTCAGCATTTGAAGACTTAAAATTCTAAACACTTGTCAATGGCACATGAGGCTGCCATTGTACAGAAAACGTATGAGTTCAGATTGATGTTTAGAATCAGGATTATGTTTGTTGGTTTAAGAATGACTCTACAAGCAGTGTGTGAAAGTGAGTGTATGTGGGTGTATGAATATGTGTGCAAGATGAAATTGCACTGGCCTTTACGGAGCTGAGTTAATTGTCTGATTGGTCGGCCCGGCTCCCTCCTGGACGGCTGTAATTTACGGATCCCCCAGCATATGTGAGGTTGCTGGAACACATACTTGACCTTCTCAAATAATGGGGCCAGATAAAAAAGAAAGGCAGTGAGCGAGAGATGTCCTTGTGAACATGCACACGCCTGGGTGTGTGAGTGTGCTGACAATTTGTTTAATGCTAAAGCGGACAGCTGGACCAACAGCTCCCTCTTTGGAGAGCTAAAAGCCTCTTTAATTTAGGGAGTGAGGGAAAACAGGGCAGACAAACAGAGAACAAGTGAGATGGCAAAAGAGTGCCTAGGAAGGAAATGAAATGAGACAGATGTTCATTTCCACCCCTAAAACCAAATAAATACATAGATATGGAAATACACAGAAATGACACATTAAAAAGAGATTATAGCCAGAATTTCCCTCTAGCTGTCATAGTGCTGGTCACCACTTTTCCAAGATTTTTTGCAGTGGTATTTAGTTTGTGTGCATGCGTGTGTGTTAAAACATTAAGCATCACTGCACACTTTCTTCAGCATGAGAACTACACCTTTCTCATCTCGAGTGTTTTGGATCGAAACACCACTATTTGGGTTTTTTGTGGCTGTAGATGCACAGCTAGACAGAGGACTCTCTTGACAAAAGAACTCAGGTGTTGTACAGACATCCGAGCTGTATAAGGCTGATTTGAAGGGCAAGTTCCACTTCCATTATCCTGACTGGCTACACCTCATTACTGAACACGAATTGCTATTAATTAACTTCCTTGATTTATAGTAAGTTGCCGTCCCTGGTAGGCTAGTGGTTAAGGCACAGCGCTCTTGCCGCTGCGGCCCAGGTTCGAATCAGGGTTGCATCAGGAAGGGCATCCAGTGTAAAACACGTGCCAAATGTCAACATGCGAGGCATCAGTGTGGCAATTCGCTGTGGCAACCCCTAAATGGGAAAAGCCAAAAGTGACTTTCTTTCTTGATTTATAGTAAGTTGGTGATAGGAGGCTGTTAGCCGCTTCGATCTTGTAATGCAGCAGTAACTCAGTGTGACTCAATTATGAGCGTTCTTGTTACTGTGTGGTAAAGGTAGTCCCTTAACATTACCTTTTATATATTACAGCATTGACAGGGAGCACCTTACTGCAGGGAAATAAAGGATAAAATTAGAATCATAGTCAACTGTCATGTTGGCAGAAATGTGGTTGATAATGATAAACCTAACATGTAGGTGTTACATGTAACATTTAACCTTTTAAATTTACTAATAGCATTATGGTGGGCGACAGTGGTGCGGTGGGTAGAGTAGTCATCTCCCAACTGCAAGGTTGAAGGTTTGAATCTCGGTGCCTGCAGTCCACATGTCGAAGTGTCCTTGGGCAAGACATTGAAACCCCCAAGTTGCCCAGGATGGCGGCACGTAGCAGCCAGGGGCCCCTTGGCTACAAACAAAATTTTGTTGTACGTGTCACAATGTTACAATGACAATAAAATGTAGTGTAGAATCAGGTACATGGGCCTTTGATAAACACTCAGATCTGATCAGAGCTGATCATCACAAGGAGCTGCGAACTGACTGCACACCACTTCAGAGGACAGAAAAGGCTGCTGCTAGTACTGCTAACTAACGTACTCTGGCATGCACTGCAAGCTGAAATAGTTAACAAGGAAGTGATGGTCAGTCATTCGTCTGACTTTATTTTTACCCATCCATCTTCCCTGGCCTCCTCACTGCATGGACACTGTGCCTCTATTTCCTCCTTTACTCCTATCAAAATGACTACAGCCACTGGAGGGCTTTGTCACTTCAGCATGTCATTTTGAGGCAAGTTGCCCATATTCTTGCATGAACAGTCTCTTCCACATACTTGGAGAATCTTTGCCAAAAAGCACTGGGCAAAAAGCTGCTTTGAAACCATCCAAGCCAAGGTCAACTGGAATTTGCTATTAATGAGAAGTTACTGCTCAGTCATGGTAGTAGCTGCATCAGGCCTCGTTGTGTCCTGTGCTGGCACTCCAGCTAGAGCTGGGCGTGGTACATCAGCAATGCAAACAACATGAAAATGCCACATTTCTATGATTTGTTTATGTTTATGAAAACAAACAGCATTTGTGATTTGGTGAGGTGTGTTTAATGCTTGATATCCACATTGGCTTGCAGACATCCTTTCACGCAGGCTAAGGCATTTTCTTCTCAACCATACAACCGTGTTTTTACTCTACTCTTCTCTTCTCCCCTGCTCTCTCTCATGCTCACTTCCCCTTCCATCTGCAAGTGAAACACCATCAAATATGTCTTTGAAGAAAAGTTCTGTCAAATAACTTCTGAGAGTCTGCATTGAGCAGAGCAACTTGTGAGATCTCGCAGCCACAGTCTTCAGTGGGTGGCCATTACAGCGTGCAACTCAAGCTCTAATATGCAGCATTTAATGCATACTGTAGTTCGTGTCAACATGTGTGTAAATTTGTATTTATGCATGCGCATATTCTTGTGATTTTGGCTGTTCATGTGTGCATGTGAGCATGGGAAGGGTGCCTGTTTGTTGGTACAGTGACATGAACTTCAGAATTATTCATTATATTCCTCTGAAGACTCCAGAGGGAGCCCAAAATAACACTATTTATACCAGTGAGATACCATGCACTTCCTCACCGCTCTACATTTTGACATGATGCGGACTGACTGGAAAATTATCTGCAATATAAAATATGCCACTGTCTCCACCTTTGTGTTTACACCAGCAGTTAAACTGCAGTAGTAGCCATGGTTAGTGGTGCTGTGCAGAGTGGAAAGATTCCTGTCTACGTGACTGCCAACAATATTCTGGATGTCAGGTTGCTAAACCAGCCTTTGCCTGTAAATGTACAAATCACTTAAAATTAAATTATATAAAAGACTAACAAATTTGAGAAGCAATGGATTGTTTTCTTTGTGTAATCAGAATTTTATTATGCCTTGAATCAAGCTTCATATTTTCATTGTGTCTTTTCAGTTCTCTTCTTGTTCAGCACACCCGATGTTTGGTTGTGCCTTTCCAGTAATTACTATATGAATTCTGTGGTTTCCCCTCTGTGAAAGCATCAGTTTACATCATTACTTATTTGTGATTTGTTTGCATTTAAGGCAAGCTGATGTAAGCAGTGCTTCTGTCATCTACACCTGTAACAGTGTACTTATCTACAAAGAAGCATTTTATTGCTTGTGTGTAGCCACATTATAACAGTTTTCAAAAGATAATTGTGTTTATGGTAATTGCAATGTGGCTCTTTAATTTTGTAGCTTTGACAACTATTTTTTCAGTTGTGACAAAGATTTTATGAGCATAGCAATATCACTAATTCAGTCTTGTAGTGACTCTCGGTGCCTGCAGTCCACATGTCGAAGTGTCCTTGGGCAAGACACTGAACCCCCAAGTTTCCCGTGATGGTGGCCCAGGGCCCCTCAGCTCCAAACAAAACTTTGTTGTATGTGTCACAACGTTACAATGACAATAAAATAAAGCTTCTTCTTCTTTTTCTTCTTGTAGGGCAAACATGAGCAGTTTGATGTTCAGGCAGATTATAAGCAAATCGAGGTTGTAACCTGATTCTAAGGACAATACCTTCACAGAGGTCACAGGATAAATCAGAGGGCATGCAGGATGAGTACAAGTATAGAAAAGAAGACAAAAATACAAACTACAATTTACAAAATGAGTTAAAGTCTCCTTTTATTTGCTTTATTTTCATCAATTCCTGTATAGTCACATAGTCTAGATGTTAGGAGACTGGATCCAACTGGTAATAAGCCCCAATTGACCCTTAAAGAAAACCTTCTGATGTCACCTGACATTTGCTCTAGTAAAACAAAATACTTTGAGTTAATTTTATTCTTATTACTTATTTTGCTTCATTAAAAATCTAAAACAGTAAAAATCTAAGCTCTTTGCTCCATAGCTCATCTTTAGTTTTTCATGCAGTGCACAGTTTATCTGATCCTCTATGAGGAAACCAACAGTGGCTTCATAGACTCACCCTGCACAATCAGGGTCTGAAATTAACACCCACCAAGGGTTGTTGTTGGTGGCTGTCTGTTAGCAGGACACAGTTGTGTTGACTTAACTGCTCTAGCTATCTGCTTGCTGTCTTTTTGATGCTGGCTTCATGCTCTCTGTTACAGTACTCCTTTCAGCCCTGCTAATCTTTTAGTTTCAGGCTAATCCCACTCATTCATGCTGCTCCCACTCTCCCCTTCTCTCCACTGAGTTCATTTATACAATCCCTCTCACTCTTAACAGTCTATCTCTTTAACAGTATCTATCTGTGCAATTGTTTTTTTCTTTTTCTTTGTAACAGCCCCTCATTGCAATTCTTTTACTGTAAATATTCAGTTATATTTACTGTACCTCAGCCATAGAGATAATCAGGGCATTCTTTGAAACATTTGAGAGGGTATTTTGCTGCCCTATTTCTGACAGCACATTCGTCTTTTGCAGTATTTTTGCTCAGAGTTAATCCCTGCCAGCAGTACTGTAGTCGAGTCACTAAACCTTGAGTCTGAGCCAAGTCTCGAGTCCCCAGTGTTTGAGTCAGAGTCCCACCACATAAGATGTCAGGTAAAAGCAGGGAAATCTGTGGGGAGAGAGGAATAGAGGTTTTTCTAGACATAAGGCATCCTTTCTTCCAGTTATTAATCTGAAGTGTCCAATCACCAACTGATTTCCAATAAAGGGCTGTGTCCATAAAAGACTTCAATGAAGGATGCTCTCATGTATCCTTACTCAAGTTTCCTCCAGGCAGCCTCCTCATCCATCAATCCTCCCTCGTCAGAGCAGGAATAAGAGCTTTGGCACATCCTTCAAAATGGCGGACCAGAAAGACTTCTGGGTTGAGTGGTGAGTGATGAATGGTCAGGGACTGGAATGTAGCCAATGTCAGATTTGCAATAATTCAGCTTTGCAAATTTTTTATTAATGGATTCAATACATTTACTAAACCTAAAGGATACACACAATTTTGTATGGTGAATAACATTGAATGTTTGTTTGGTTATAAGAAAACTCCTCGGAGAACCTGTAGGGGGGAAAAAATCCAAGCTGGTAGAGCAGGACCTTTTATTTTTATTAAATGCAAAACTCTGGAGTAGTGATAAATGGGACTGATATCAGTCTTTTATTTACCATCTGTTCTGGACTGACGATTGTGATCCAAATCTGGTGTATGGTGCACTTTCTTTGATGACATACTTATTGCATAATTAACATTACACACTGAGTGTCTACAGGAAGCAGTTAGATGGTACAGATTCAAACGAGACATGTTGATCATCTTCCACTCAAGTAGGCATGAATATGTATGATAGTAATCATTGCTTTTATTATTCATGTTTTAATGGACACTTCTAAGTCCCATTCTGCATACTGCTTTAGAAGCTTTTCTACTTGCTAATTAAAAAAAGTTTTGGGGGAGATGTAGATCTGGTCTAATGCCCACTAGCTTTCACACACATGCATCAGTTGAATATTAGTCTTCAGTCAAACTTGTTTGATTTACAGAAGGGAAACAGCAGGAAAAAAAACTCTGAAGAAGAGGGAAAACATTTTTGTTTTGTTTTTTTTTTTGTTTGTTTTTTTATTTTTAGTGGCTTTACTCTCTGCAGTCGAGCCAGTATTGAGATCATTTAGGCAAGGCCAGGGGAGGTTATTGCCTTTTCAGCCCTCTGATGTTACAGTCTTTTGGTGACACGTAGGGAGGGCGGTGGAGCTGGTGGACAAACAGCCCACCGATGACTGGACTGAGAAACCGCTCAGATGGCTGTCTCAGGATAAAAGCTCTGCTCTCTTAGAAATGTTTTCTAAAGTTGGTATAAATCTACCTATTGTACCTAGTGTTTAGGCTTAGTTAAAGACAAAAGAAAACATTTCTGAACAAATCATAGTTAAACGACTTAGTGATGTTTGAAACTGGATACTACATCTCTTGTAAAGCGGTCTTAGAGAACAATCATTAAATTAACCTAGATAAATTCAAACTTCCCAAAGTACTACTAGACATTAATGATTAGATAAATACTTCCCAAAGTACTACTAGACATTAATGATTAGATAAATAAGTGTGTTTTGATTGTCTATTTTACAATTACCTGTGCTAATGACACACATGTGGCTGTCATTAGGACAGCCACATATGTGGCTGTGCTTATGATATGCTTTAATCCAAAGTGAACCTTTTCTTCTCTCCATATAATGTGCCTATATGCCTATTTTCTATTATACAGTTTATGTTTACATTGTTAGTTATGCTTAAATGTTAGTCATGGTGGAAAGAGATGAAAGTTATAAACCATACAAAAAGTGAATTTAGAGAAATAAAATGATTCCTCTCCTTGAAATTTAAAACTCAGTTCTACCTATACATGGTAGAAACCTTTTCTATAGCGCAAATCTGATCTAATCAGATTACGGCGTCTTACAGCCTCAACTAATCAGATGAAGCCAATGTCCGAATCAGTGAATTAACCTGCAAGTGCAGCCGTTGCTTTGTTCAGTTGAGGTTTGTCTTTAGAAGTATTCATTTCATCTGTGTCTCGTCCACGTTTTGTGTTTTCTATTTAACTCATTTTTGTCTTTTTTGTCTAAATTGTATGCTAGCATCGCCACAAAAATCATTTTATTAGTTATTAATGTTATTTTGACTTCTGTTTTCTCTTTTTTTGTGAGCTTTCAAGACACCTCTCTGAAGTTTCCAGGGCCGGGTTTAAAACAAGCCAGCCAATGTTTTCATAGATGAAATCTAAATTGTTTTATTTCAACTGAACTGAACTATGGAAAATGCCATCAGAACAATCCAGTGGTGAGCAGCATTAGACGTGATTAGACTCGGTACTGCTCCAAAAGCCACACATAGAAACCGGACCTCTGGCCCAACCAGCATCTGAGCCACACTAAGCCAGGGAAAAGACACAAAAAAGGAAACAACCAGGTCTGATGATGACAGACATTGTCCAAGCTTGTAGCCCAAAAGGTGCCCTGGCACTTTGGCTCATTGCTCCACTCTCATAGTGCTGTGAGTTTCCCCAAACAATTTTACCTTCACTTCATCTGTCCACAGGACACGTTCTGAGTATCATAATTTGTAGTCCAAATCCACTACATCTTTATCCTTCCCTGTTCTTTGCCTATTTGACCTTTCATATATTGTCACTTGTTTATAATTTTATTTGTGTTTCCATGTTTTATTGTCCTATTAAATTAGAAATTCAATACACAAACTCTGTATTGGTCACAGCTCACACAGCATAATGGAGTAGATCACCACAAAATGGAGCTTGACTGATTAATTGATTGATTGATTGATGGGAATATTATAAATATACACACCTTTAGGGACCCAATTCAGAAATGAAAAAATAAATACTCCCTACTCCACATAACTGTAGATTAATATTTATTCTTGATGTCAAGCTATTACAAGCTATGGGAACAGCATTCTGCCTCTCTTTTTGTGCACCTCACCATTAATAAAGCATTTATCTGCACCCCATGTGTACAATATATTATTCAGTCCACTTCAAACTGTGATACAAACATCAGCAGGACATACAGTTTCAGTAAAAGTCATGAATCAGATAGCCATAAGATTTCATTAAACAGAGAAATCTAAAAGAGGCATAAGAAACCATGTGAAAGATGAGTAAAGAGATTAAACTGTCATGTAATCCCATGAGACACCTCAGCATATGCAACAGGTGAAGGAAACCAGATCAAACTTCTAATACCTTTGTCATAAAGTATTTAAGAGCCATCTTGCTCCTGTCAGCTGTGACACAAGTCTGGAGTATGAAGACATTTGGATTGATGAATGTCCTTCATCTGCCATCAGTAAATGGTATTACATGAGGTAATGGTGGACAGGCTGTTCAATGCCAGTGGCCTGTGCAATGATACCATCAGAGGTGACCACTCACCCTGCCTGCAAGGAGAGGTGTGTGAAGCATTTCAGCACAAACAACCCCCTTTTCAGAACCACGATTTGCTGTCGCTCTCTGTACAGTCATGAGATTAAGCTATGCCAAAAACCACTGTCAAAACAGTATTTGTGTGTGTAGGTGTGTGCGCACGTGCTGTCATAAAACGCTTATTTCTTTACAGGCAGCTCTGGGCAGTTGTGAGACCCATTCCTCCCTGAAGCCATCTTGTGGAAATCGATTCACCTTTCACCTCATAAACACATACAATACAAACAAATACACAATTGCACACTAACACACAGATCCTTGTGCGCACACACAAAGAGGAAAAACTTCACATCTGATGCCTCAGTAGCGGCAGTTTTGTAAGAAGTTAGAGTGACATCAGTTGAACTCAGATAAAAATGGATTTGGCCCCAACTGGCTCGGTAATACATTCTGATGCTGCAGCAAAGGAAGATTTATCAGGAGTCAAATCAGATGCCTCACTTTCACACCCAAACATATATCACACGCTGGAAGGCGGCAAAGGGAACTCATGCATAGAATTACACTGTGCTCACTGCTGCGGATTTGTATTGAAACTTATGTATTGACGACATGTGTTGTTGACCTCTTGGCCAGGTCACCCTTGTAAAAGAGATCATGATCTCAATGGGTTTTTACCTGGTTAAATAAAGTGAAAGAAATAAAGTGAAAGAAAAGTACCTCATTACTTCTGGAAGGTTCGAGGATATCAGGAAATAAAGATGAGTTGTCCAGAAGAGTGGATTACGTTTTGTAGCATCCTCACTGAGGATCATATTCAATGCCAACCTTTTTCTTGCCTGTTCATCTAAATTCCGGTGGCTTCATTCAAGGATTTTTTAAAATTGTATACCCATATAAGATAAAATCATCAACAGACCTCAGTTGCAATTACAGTTTATGTATCAAATCCTTTTTATGTGATGTGTCCATGCATGGTGGCGCGTAGAGGTGCCGCAGCTCAGTGGTTTCCCTGGTGTCTCTATTTTTCTTGATTCTGCTAGTCACAGTGGACACTGTGGCTAACATTAGAGTATATAGTCAACAGGACTTGCTCTACATAAGCACTCTCACCATATACCACCAAACATTGCCAGGCCATTGGGATATCCACTTATAAGGAGACTGCTGGCCAGATGACAAGCTCCAAGAAGAATACAGCAAAAACTACAAGGAGCACCCTCCAAACCTCCACTATTAGGCTTGTACCTCACAAATGCTCAATTGTTATCTAGTAAGATGGATGAGCTCAGGTTGAATTTTAAGTATATTAGAAAGGCTAGAGAAACTGCTGCATGGTTATAATAACAGAGATGTGGCTGAGTACATTGATTCTAGACTGTGCCATTGAGTTAACAGGCTGCTCCACTTACCACAGTGACAAGAGACCATAACTCTGGTAAGAACAAAGGAGGAGGACTCTGTATCCATACCCATAACAATTGGTGCACAAACTTTACAAAAACTGATAAACATTGTTCACAAGACCTGGAATATCTGACAGTCAAATGCATTTTATTTGCCATTTAAGTTCCTCCTGATGCCAATGCAAAGTTAGCGCTCGGCTACTAACAGCAGTTACTAAACAACAAAAAGATCCAGATGATGTGTGCATCCTAGGAGGGGACTTTAGTTAAACCAAAAAAGAGTGCTCCCCAGATTCATCAACATGTGAAATGTCCAACTGGGGGACAAACACTTGATCCTGAATACACTAATAACAAGCACAGGTACAGTTACACCCTACCCAACCTGGGAACATCAGAACACCTGCATACAACACCTTTTATCAAGGGGTCTAATGCAGTTGCTAAGATTATAACAACACAGCCAGAGGAAGCCACTGAACAACTGCAGGGCTGTTTTTCCAGAACAGACATTAACCCATCTGGAGGAGCCAAACACTTATGTTAGGGTACCTTTTTATTGATTACAGCTCCGCCTTTAATACAGTGTTTCCAGAAAGGGTTACTGCAAAGCCACAGGAGGTTGGTATACAGTACCTCAGCTGCATGTGTTTATTGGACTTTCTGACCAACCACCTCCAGTCAGTGAAGGTAGTCAGCTTCCACCTTTTCTACTAATATTGGAGCTCCACAAGTATGTGTATTTATACTCATGACTGTCTGCCAGTAATGCAATTATAAAATTTGCGGAAGTCACAGCCATTAAAAATAATAATGAAATTGCTTACAGAAATTAGGTTGGGCAAATTATTCAGTGGTCAGCTTCTAACAATCTGGATGTTAACAAAAACAAAAGAATTGATTTTGGTCTTCAGAAGGAAGTGGAAGAAACAAAATATTCCACTACTAATAAACAACAGGTCTGTGGAGAGAATGTCTTCTTTTAAGTATCTGGGTATTCAAAATTACTGAAGGTTGGAGGATAAATACAGCAGCTACAATCAAAAAAGCACATGAATGACTGTACTTTATGCAGCTCCTGAGGAAAGCACACAAAACTGAACAGTTGTTGGTGTCCTTCTACAGAAGTGTGATAGAAAGTGTACTCACATATGCTGTTTGTGTTTGGCTTGGTAGTTGCACCTTCAAGGAGAAAAAATACCTCCAAAGGATTGTTAAGGCTCAAGAAATTACTGGCAAACAGCATCCTACTCTGAAATCTGTCAAACACCTGGTGCATCAATAGGGCATTTAAGATTTTACAGGACCCTTCCCAACCTGGACATCACTTGTTTGCCCTCTTACCCTCTGGGAGACACTAGGCACATAGTGACCATTCCTTAATTTTCCCACCACTGATACACATTGGATCACTGGCTCCAAATGATGAATCAGAATCAGAATCTGCTTTATTGGCCAGGTGTGTCTGACACACGAGGAATTTGACTCTAGTACATCCACTCTCAATGTGTATGTACATATCCCCATGCAAGGGGCAAGTAAAGAGTAAACCAGCGTAAGGCTGTATAACAAAAAATAGGCAGTATTAACAAGCAAAAACCAGGGCAAGCGATGCAAAATTAAGCAGTATAAACATGTAGTAAAAAATGCAGAGAGGGGAATGCTCATCGAGATGAGATAATAGGAATGAGGTAGAATAGAAAGAGAGTACTTAAAATACAGACCAGGGCAAGGGGCAAGTAAACAGTAACTAGCATAGGCTGTGTAATATACCAAAAATAAGCAGTATTAACAAGCAACAAACAGTGCAAACAATGCAAAATAAGCAGTATAGACGGCAGTAAACAATGCAAGAAACAGAGGCCTGTACGAATCTATATGATTTGTTACTAGATATATTCACAGTTATTGCACTGAGGCTTATGGTCCAGTCATACTGTCATGGGTTGAGTGTTCATCAGAGTGATGGCCTGGGGGAAAAAACTGTCCTTGTGCCTGGTTGTCTTGGTGCACAGTGACCTGTAATGCCATCCAGAGGGGAGGGGTTTGCAGTGATCCTCTCTGCCCTTCTTTTGACCCGTGAGGTGTACAGGTCCTCCATGGAGGGCAGTCCTGACTGTCCGCTGAAGTCTGTACTTGTCCTGTTTTGTTGCTGAGCCGAACCAGACAGTGATGGAGGTGCAGAAAACAGACTCAATGATTCCTCTGTAGAACTGTATCAACAGCTCCTGGGGCAGGTCGAACTTCCTGAGCTGGCGCAGGAAATACATCCTCTGCTGTGCCTTCTTGATGATGGTCATGATGTTGGACGTCCACTTCAGGTCCTGAGAGATAGTGGAGCCCAGGAACTTGTAGGACTTTACTGCTGATACAGTGCTGCCAAATATGGTGAGTGGGGGTAAGGTGAGTGGGTGGGGGGTTTCTTCCTGAAGTCCACTGTCATCTCCACTGTTTTGAGCGCGTTCAGCTCCAGGTTGTTGCGGCTACACCACAGGACCAGCTGCTCAACCTCCCATCTGTAGGCTGACTTGTTGCTGTCTCAGATGAGGCTGATGACCGTTGTATCATCAGCAAACTTTAGGAGCTTGACAGAGGGGTCCTTCGAGATGCAGTCGTTGGTGTAGAGTGAAAACAGCAGAAGGAAGAGCACACATCCCTGGGGTGCGCCTATGCTTATTGTCCGGGGTGCTGGATGTGGTTTTCCCCAGCCTCACCTGCTGCTTCCTGTCTGTCAGAAAGTTAGTAATCCACTGACAGGTGGGGGCAGGCACAG
>NW_018128110.1:556350-557255 GCF_001952655.1 Monopterus albus | reverse complement strand
GGGGGGGTTCTATAGCCAGTGATGGTTTTCAGGCTCCCCCACACAGAGGAGAGGTCGTTGGCTGAAACCTGAGCTTTCAGCTTTTCAGGGTAGCTCCTCTTTGCTGCTCTGATCTCCCTTGTTGGTGTGTTCCGGGGCCAGATTGTACAGAATCTTCTCCTCACTTCTGTAAGCCTCCTCTTTGGCACGATGAAGCTGCTTGAGTCTGGCTCTAAACCAGGGCTTGTTGATGTTGTACTGTATGTGCAGAAGGATTTTTTGGGCACACACGCACATCCTCACAAAAGCTGATATAAGATGTGACAGTGTCGGTGAGTTCATCCAGGTCTGTAGCTGCAGTCTCAAATACACTCCATTTTGTACAGTCAAAGCAGGCCTGTAGCTCTGACTTAGCCTCCTCAGTCCAGCTCTTCACTATTTTGACCACAGGCTTCACAGCTTTAAGTTTCTGCCTGTAGGTTGACTAAGATGGACCATACAGTGATCAGAGAGTGTGAGGTCTGTGCAGGGGGACAGAGTAATAGCCATATTTTATTGGTGTGTAGCAGTGGTCCAGTGTGATTTTGTCCCTGGTGGGACAGGTGACATGCTGTCTGTATTTGGGCAGTTCATGGGTGAGATTAGCTCTGTTAAAGTCCCCTAGAACAATGAGTGGAGAGTCAGGATGTTCCAGCTCCAGGCTAGTTATCAGCTCTGCCAGGATCCGTAGCACGCTACCATTGGCCTGTGGTTTTATGTACACTCAGATTAGAATTAAACTGTTAAATTCACGGGGAGAGTAAAAAGGTTTGCAATTGATAACAAGAGTCTCTAAGTCTCTGTTACATGTCCTCAGTAGCACTGTGACATCTGTGCACAAACCTTCATTTAGGTAGAAGCTGATTCCACCTCCTATCATTTTCCCG
>NW_018128110.1:553593-555198 GCF_001952655.1 Monopterus albus | reverse complement strand
TTCCATTTGTGCTGATGGGAGCCAGGTGATACTGAAGTATAAACTGATCACTTTAACTTCTGTATACACTCAGTGTCTGCATGCAGGAGGTCCTGCTTTGTTATGTAATGGGATTACACAGATGGGGGGTCTGCGGCACAGAAAACCCATTGTTTGGCTGCCGCCTGGAAAGTCACATGACAACACTTACACACCTGGTTTCGCGAGATCTTTGATTGGGGCGGACCTAGCCCAAAATGCATAAATGTATTGTGAAATCATGACTCGGGGTTCAGAAGTTGGATTTCCTGCGGGAGCTCTGGCTCTCTGAATCCAGCGCTGTGAGACTTTCTTGTAATCAGACTTTCAGTAAACTTTCTGTTGATTTTAAACAGTCCTCTCCTGTCGTCACTTCTCGTGCTCCAACAAAAGAATTGGGTTACTTTCTGACAAAGAGGTTAGATTCTAACACCGCGATCAATGTATGTCAGTTTGTTGCATCTTTGCATTTTTTTACTTTCCTACCTCAGGGCACTCACACATATGTTGGGCTAATTATGCTGAAAGAGTCCAACAAACTACTGGGGAACATTTTAAGTACTGTAAAAGCTGTTTCATCCCTAATCCAACTCAACAGAATTTCAGCAAAGATTGACCTACTGCAACTGCGAAGTGAATATTGATGTTTTTTGGTTGTGTCTGTTGGATCAGACAGACACTATACATGGGCTGCTTCTCAAGCCTCTTGTATGATTGTCCCTTGATTCTTGCTCGACTGGAATGACTTCCAAGTCAAGGCTGTTATATCTGCTCTGAGGGGCGAGGATCAGAAGCCATGAGGGAGGATACACAAGACCACCCGTTTACTTGATTTTTCTTTCCTTGAATGTCTTTTCCTCCTCCTTTGCCTCAGATCTGATGGGGACAGGACTAAAACACAAGGAAAAGGCACAAGTGAAGGAAGCACAGACAAATACAAGAAACTTGGGAAGAAGCTTGATGGCAAGTAAGGAAATGTTTGAGTCTTTGTGATTGTTTCTGTGCAAAATGAATTATGAACTAATTACATACACACTTTTTTAATTTAATTTTTTTTTCCTATTCAAAATGGTGGTGGAAGGAAATAGAACTCTAACTAGATCATTCAGACTACAGAGGATACATCTGCCTTCGACATTTAGAGGAAGATGATCATGTGACACACACAGTGTAGGACAAAAATTTGATTCAGGTCATTCACATTTAAAAGAAACTTGAATTTATGTACACATCAAATGGTTGCTTGTGCCTCCTAAAAGACAGGAGTGTAGACTTCATACATTCTGATTTTTAAAGTCAAATATTTCAGTGTTACAATTTTTGTGGTGCTTGAAGCTCAAATTTATGTATTCAAGTTACAATTAGGTTGCTTACAAGATTCAAACCATTACAACTACTGTTTGCATACTATGTTTTAAATACGAGGCTGCCTGAGTAGTATAATGCATGTGTCCATAATTAAATCAGTTGCCACAACAGGAAGCACCACTGCAAAATTAAAAAATGTGAGTTCTAGCTAATACCTAGCAAAAATCTTTCTGTAATTCTTACATAATGAAGAGAGCAGACACAGAGGTGACCACAGTA
>NW_018128110.1:546436-553495 GCF_001952655.1 Monopterus albus | reverse complement strand
ACTACTAGAGCTTTGACAGACACATAATACCTGAATGTTTGTGTTAGGATGTGCACTGTTCTATCCTTGTGATGAGACCCAGTTTGAGAATTACACTATCAGGGTTAGGATTTTTTTTTTCAAAATGAGAGCATTAGGACTGATCCCCACCTCCTCAAGGGGCTCAAGGGGATAGGTTGGACCTTGTCAATGTCTGAAATGCTTGAAAATGGAAGACAGTAAAAGGACTGGAAAAGAGCCTGCTTGGATAGACCACATGACCACCATTCTGACATGAACACTGGACACATCCTAGCAGCAGGCCTCACTTTAAACTTCTCCCAGACCTCTGTATGGATTTCTTAATGACCAGTCTCATGAATGCTGAAGTTGGCCCAGTCAGGCCTTGTGATCACCTAGAAGGCCCCTCTCTGACTGGCCGTTAGTGAATGTAAAGCCCCATTAGTCTCATGTGAACGGTGCAGTTGAGTTGTCTGCAGATGAGGACTCTTCATCACCCAAATATCCCGCTGATGGTCTGTTATCTGAACACTATGTCTGTAATCCAGTTTATGCTCTAGTGGACCCATTGTTGGGCAGCAGTTCAGACACCGCTTTGCCCTGCTGTGAAACACTTCCAACATTGATCCTTAATTAACACAAATTCCTTTAAAGCAGGCTACAGAGGAGTGTTGGATGTTTCTCGGGGCTATGGGATTTAGGCTCTGCAGAAACATTAGAAGAGAGAGTCTCTTGGTTTCTACACTGATGTACCAGTAACCACAGAGGTGGATAAATCATGACCTCCACCTAAGTTAAACAATGTGACAGTTAATTACAGTTTCAAAAGAACATTAGAGTAAAGTTCGAAGTCTGCAGATTAAGGCTAAATTTATGTGGGTTTACCCTCCATTACATCCTTAATGATGTCCTCTGTTCTGCTACCATGCAGAAAGTGGACCTGATTGGTGTTGTGACACTGGTGATCCAAGGGGAACAAAACTGTTGAAACAAGCATTTTACAGTTGGTTTTGGGAATTAAGCTTTTTTTTTTTTATCTGGAATCTTGCTATTGCTGTGAAACTATAGCAAACTATTACTATATAACCAAACAGGGCCAGCATCCACCCAAGGTTACTGTAGGTTATTGATTACTGTAGATGAGCACCAAACATCCCAAAAAGGCAGGTTATGAACTATTACAATATAATTGTGTGGTGCTGTCTTGTTGAGGGACAGTACATGAAAATCTAATTCTAATGTGTTTTATTTTAATTGAGTTTATTGTCATCACATGATCCACACTCCTAAATGAAATGTTTAATCATATTACAACCAAGTATTTGCCACACATGAAACCCGGCCATTATAGCACACAAGCACTGTCATGTACCCCTTCCCCTCTGTTTTTCAATGACTCAAACCCCCTCTCTGGACACTCCTCACATTTTCTCTTATTCCCTCTGTCTTCCATTACAGAGAATCAGTGTCATATTTTATGCCAAATATAGACACGCACAACACTGCAGCTGTGAGTCGATGAGTGGTCAGCCTTCCATTGTTCTTTTGACAGGTAAGCAGATGAATAGCTTGTGTTTATAATCATGTCTGTTGGAAAACTGGGTCCTCATATATCAAATCAATATATCTGTTTGCACGCACTCTGTCTGTAGCACACATACATTCTGTGTACAGGTAGAAACAGAAAGGGAACACGGAAAGGTCACAAAAAAGACAGCCTTTCGTGTTCTGTGGCCAAACTCTGTGCTCCCTCAATATTTTTGAGACTTTATTGAATTACCTTTGGCTGTGACTGTGGCCACTTTGAATTTTGACCACACTGAGTGGTGTTTTGAATGGGATTAAACCTGGACCCCAGTATGATAATCATTTTGGTTTATGATGAAGTTTTCATTTCTGTAGGAAGTTCTGGGAAACATCCACCAGACTCTGGAAGTCCAGAAAGGTAAATATAGGCTGACACATTATTAATTTCTTATGAACTAATGTAATATGAAAATGGGGTCAAAGAGAAAGTGAGAAGGAAAAAGTAAAAGAAAGTACCAGAAGTTCCCTAAGGTAACTAAAAGGGTATTTTTGGATTTGAACAGACAGTTGCAGTTCTGGGACATGAAGGGAGGCCTGGAAGGGAAGAGAAGAAAAGGTAAACCATGAGTCTACATCTCATGCCAAGTCTAATTACCTTTACCTCAGAGACAACGGCACAGAGAAACCCTTCCCTCTGCAAAGACAGGATGCAGGGAAATGACTCTCTGGAGAAGAATGACAGAACAAAACCCAAGTCTGCCCAAAAGGGGATTGTGCCCATGTGTGCACATACATATGGCTCAGGTGTGTGTGTGTGTGTGTGTGTGTGTGTGTGTGTAAGATCCACATGGACAGTGCAGATACAAATGTATGCATGCACACATTTCTACAACAATCTTTGTGGGAACACTCAGTGACATAATGCATTCCCTAACTCCTCAGCCTAACCCTAACTTAATCAAACCTAATCAAAGAGCCCTTTGATGGTAAGTCAGAACGTGAGGAGAGGCCAAAATGTCCTCATTCCCACTGTACAGAACTCAAACTGGTCCTCACACACACACACACACACACACACACACACACACACAACCACTGGTGATTGCTAGATTTAATTGGAGCAATTTGGTGAAATTACCTGATAAAGTGATTCACCTAGATTGACTGTGGGCTTCATTTTCCTGCAATAGGGCACACTGCTAAACTTGTGTCTAAACTTCAGGCACAAGGTGAAAATAGGCATGTTCAACAATGTTTTGCATCTGTGGTCCAGTGTTTGCATGCAGGAGGTCCTGCTTTGTCATGTAATGGGATTGCACAGATGGGGGGTCTGCGGTGCAGAAGACCCATTGTTTGGCTGCCGCCTGGAAAGTCACATGACAACACATACACACCTGGTTTCGTGAGATCTTTGTTTGGGGCGGACCTAGCCCAAAATGCATAAATGTAATGTGAAAACATGACTCGAGATTCAGAAGTTGGTTTTCCTGCGGGAGCTCTGGCTCTCTGAATCCAGCGCTGTGAGACTTTCTTGTAATCAAACTTTCAGTAAACTTTCTGTTAATTTTAAACAGTCCTCTCCTGTTGTCACTTCTCGTGCTTCCAACAAAAGAATTGGGTTAATTTCTGACAAAAAGCGTAAAATCTAACACTGGCTTCAGTTCTGTCCACTCAAACCAGCTCCTCTCAGAGCTGAATCCTGACTGACTGATGTCAGGACATGGAAATATATGATAATTGTTAGGTAATTTCTTAGTTAGATAGATATTGATTAGAGATCTGTTGTATTAGAAGATGTTAGTGCAGCCAGGATGTCTTCCTCAGGCTGTTAAATGCAAGGTTAGTTAAAGCAGAGAAAGGCGGCAGTCAGGGACGAATGTTATTATGACGGTAAAAGTAACCATAATATTTGTCTTAATGTGTAATGTTATGTCAAATTGTTTTAGATACACACCACGAAAACAACAGCCACACACATTATTTTCTTCATGTTTTGTCTACTGCTCTGCTCAGCTGCCAAGCTGGCATATCAGGTGACGTCACGGTTCGACAGCCCAGAAATGATTAATATTGTATAGCAATGCTTGGTTCGGGGTCTCTTTTCTGCTTCCGGGCTGCTTGAGCAGCCTGGGGTTGGAAGATCTCTGGACATGAAGTGTTAATTCTTGCCTGTGCCTCTTTGAATAAACCAGCACGGTTATATTTTTTATATACTCAAGTGGTCTGAGTCGTCCCTCTGAGTTCCTGGTTTGAAAGAACCGGACGAGGCTTTATAATGGAATAGAGCCTTTAATAATAAAGATTCCTTCCCTGTATCTTTCTCTCCAAATCTCCATTCCTAAATTGGCAGTGACAAAACTGTAGAAGTACTGTATATAAATATTCACTCAGCATTCTGCTAATATCACTGACCAGCATTTGTGCATGGTAGAAAGAAAGTCTGTAGTCCTATAACCAGCAGCAATTCCATTCATCTATACCACTTAGCCTGAAGAGGCTCATGGGGCGCTGAAGCCAATATTTTTGCGACAAACCTCTATCCTCTATGGTGAGCGGGGTACAGACATCTGACCTGTCTTCTGTCTAACTCTAGACCCTCCAATTTTTTTGTTTCAAAACATTCTTTCCGCCAACCTGATGTTCACAGTCTTTCCTGAACCTCTGTCAAGTAGTTTTAGTTTCATCACCCGAACCTAAACTTGGACTGATGTTTGGTAACCTAAATATAACCAGATGTTAAGCATCCATCAAAGTGGCAAATTACAAAAAGCTCCCATATTATGAACCACCTCAGTAGCTTAGTATTGGTTTTTTCAAATGCTGCCGGGATATGAGGAGCCTTTCAAATGGTGGTTTCACAACCTACCCCAGTTATTTTCTTCCTCCGTTCTTTTTCATTACCTTGTACGTTGTACCTTATCCATCACACAGTGCAATTTTCCCTTTTGATGTAATCCTTGTTCCTTCCTACCCATGGTGCCTCATCCTCCTTTGCAAAACTCTCTTTGTGTCCATCTCTTTCTCATATCATATTCTCTCTCAGCATTCCAAATTCCAAGGAATGCTAAAAAGCTCACGTGTAGGAAATTTGACACGTGCAGGACGGCAACATCTGTCACCATACCAAATCTCATCTGGATCTGATGGCCGTTTTAAGTTTACATTGAAAACCCCATTTAAGGCATATCTCTTGCCATAATGTGGCCTGTAATGAAGCTAGAACCCTGCAATGTTCAGGTAAGATGCATAGTATAACTGTCTATCACACCCTAAAAGATGATCTGGATCTGATCTGGATTGAGGATTTGAGGACACATTTTGTGTTGTTCTGGATCAAATTTTTCACAAGGGACCCATTTGCATGAGCGGCTATTGTGCCTTGGTGGTGGTAGATGTGCTCTCTGAGGGCTCTTGCTCTTCTTTCCTTCTGAAAGGGGTTTCACATTTTTTTTGGTAGATCTACCAGATAAAAAAGATAATTCAGTGAGACAAATCACACTACGTAGTTATTTCAGCTGTGAATTAATATATTTAGTTTGTTTTGTATAGAATGTTACATAATCAAACCTGAAGTGTGTGATTTGGGATAAGTATTATTTAAGATTTGATTTACACAACTTTACATACTGTAACTTCCTGACTAATGTAACTTGAAAAGGATAAAACAAAGTGAACTTGACATGTTACACATGAATGAATTCAAATCCTCTTCAACAATCATTTCATTAGGACCAAAAGCTATTTTGAAATTGTTTATATTATACTTTATATTAAACTTTCCCTTCAGTTGTGTGACAATGCATACTAAGCACTAGTCACTTGACTATTCTGCACAGCAAGTCAAAGTGTGAACAAAAGCGCCTGCCAAAGGGGAATGGTTTTCTTGTCAAGTACTGTACAGTGAAGAGGGGCCAAAGGCTGTGTTTTAAGTAAAGCAATCTGCATAGAGCTGAGAGCTACCTGACGCTTCTCGGGGTCAAATGTAATCACAGAATGATTTTGGCTTCTGTGCAGATGTAGTATTACCTTCTGCTAGTCAAATAGATAGGCCAAGGTTCTCAAGTGCTTTGCACGTTCACTTAAGTACAAAATATGTACACCACTGCTGCTCTTACTACTGCAGTGCAGTATGATAGAGGACAGACACCCAGTGTTTATAATACATATATAAACACTTTTTATTTTCTTGAGGTGGGGAAAGTTCTAAGTAATACTATCATGAATTTACAAAACATTCCTAGTTATCACTGAAGTGCTGTGCTAGCATAATACTGTTGGCAGTAATCAAATCACAAACAAATTGTTTAATGGATGTGGTGACTGAGATACTGCACTCAGAAAATCACTGCGCTATGGTACAGTACTTCTTGATGTATGTTACCAGTACAGAGCAACTTCCCCAAACTAGTTGAAGCTTATGATTCCTGCAATCGTGTCTGCTGTGTGAGATCACACTGGACCTCCTTATTGCATGCTCTGGATTCTGTAAAACTAATGTAACAAGGATTCTTCCCTGGGACCAGTAGAAGGGGAGCTAATCCACAGGGGGGAACAAAGACGGTACTGCTGATTCAGTGAGTTCACAAAGAGCCACTGAGGAGAACTGTGGACTCTGACTAAGTTCACTAAATAATTGGATGCAGCTGTGAGCAAATGACGCCATATAATTGCTACTGGTGACCTGTCCAGATTGTGCCCCATCTCTCTCTTAGTGTCAGCTGGGATTGGCTCCAACCCCCCATGACCCTCTTCAGGCTAAGTGGTATAGATGGATGGAATTGCTGCTGGTTATAGGACTACAGACTTTTTCTCCCATGCACAAACACTGGCCAGTGATATTAAGAGACTGCTGAGTGAAATTCATGTGCAGTACTTCAACATAAATAGTTTTATCATTGTTAGTCTAGGAATGGAGAACATAACTGGCAGGAGAAGAAGATACAGGGAAAGAATCTTTATTGTCATATATTTCCATGTCCTGACATCAGTGACATCAGTCAATCAGCTGCTTTTTAAAGGAGATGAGAGGAGCTGGGTTGATTGGACAGAACTGAATCCAGCCCCAGCTCCACCTGGTCACAGTCTATTCCTCCTTTTAATAATGTATTCTGGCTCTCTTCCACAGTGTGCCTGGTAATGCCTGGTATAAGCTTCTATTTCTCTACGAAGCCTCTTCCGGCTCTTTTAAACCAGGAACTCACAATAAGACGAAGCAGACCGCTTTAGATTTTATAAAAAATAACCGTACTGGTTTATTCAGAGGATCACAGGTAAAATTAACATTACACGTCCAGATCTCTCCCACCACCAACCCGCGCGCAGGCAGCTTGGAAGATGAAAGACCCTGGACCATAAAACCTATATAATTTTAATCATTTTGGGCTAGCCCCATACTACGCAGGGAGTCAAACCGTGACGTCACCTGATATGCCAGCTTGCAGCTGACCATAACGTTAGTCAAAACATGAGGAAAAGTCAAGGTGTGTGGCTGTTGTTTTGTGGTGTGTATCTAGAACAATTTGACATGACATT
>NW_018128110.1:529453-546393 GCF_001952655.1 Monopterus albus | reverse complement strand
CTCCCTTGGCCTACATGCAGTCTGCAAGCACATGAAATTAAACTGAGCAGTTAACAGCCTGAGCTAGACATCCTGTCTCCACTAAACATTTCTAGACAACAAATCTCTGAATATCTATCTAACTAAGAAAATACCTAACACTGGTGACGTATGAAATTGCATCTGTGGTCACCAAATGTGCAAAACACTGTTGAACATGCCTTTATTCACCTTATGCCTGGAGTTTAGACAGGACTTTAGCACTGCACCCTGTTGCTTGAAAACAGAACCTGATATCTGATGAACATCTTGAAGGTATACACCAGTGTCCACTTAGACTCAAAGATTTTGGTGGTCAAAAGTCAGTGTCACAGTGAATTTGACTGGAGGCATACAGCTATGAAGTGGCAATTCAAATTGAATGTTTCTCACACAGAATTAGACTTTACTTGTGGTGGTAGCAGACAGTATGGGTGAGGTGGCACACTTTCATACATTGTTGTTGTTAAATTTGGTAACACTGTCACGCCTCTGTGCTTGCTGTTGTTGTGCGGTTCATTTGACCTGTTGTTGCTGCAGTAGCTAACCCTCCCAAAGCACTATATTAGCTGCTGTCCTCTCCAACATCTTTCTCTTTGGCTGTCTCATTTTGACCCTTTCTTCCTGCTCCAGCAGCTCTGGCTGAAGGCTGGAAATAATCAGTTGGACTGATCAGCTTTCCCATGAGTGTCTTTCTATATGCCTCTGGACTGAGGGAGAAAACATTTGGTACCAAAGTTTAAGAATTAGCATGAGTTTTATCCACTTGCAGAGCAGTCCATATATATCCATGCTACTGTATACAGCATGCTGACCTTGGCAACAGCTCTATTCTAATGTTATTTTACTTAGCCTTACTAGCTAGCTTGCTATTAGAAGAATTGGATCTCTGTGATTGTCATCACTGCCCTAAAACACTAAAAACAGAGAGGAGAAGCTGTTCACAGATGGTCCATCATTTATGTGTGTGTTTGTGTGTGTGAGAGAGAGAGAAAGAGAGAGAGAGAGAGCTGGGCAAGGGGCAGCTGAGAGAATCAATACACTTTGCAAATTTTAAATGGCAAAAAAAAATAATAAAAAATTAAAAATCAAGACTGAGGGGAAACTGCTCTCCATTTACAGTAATTGATCATGGATGATATAGTTCTCTTGTACAGATTATATACATATATGTAAATTAATAAAAATGGGTGGCCAAATATACTTGGGCAACTGTTAATATACCTGGTGCCTGCCCAAGTCTATGTGTGGGAAACACTAATTTATCTCAGGTATTATAGAAAATAGGAGGTAAATTAGGAGATGAATTAGCAGCTACAGCAGAGAAGATGCTGCTGGTATGGTGTATATGGACCTACCTTAATCACTGACTTATTGCACCACTCGACGACTGCAGTATGTGACCCAAATCAAGCACACTAGCACTGATGTGTAAATGCCTACCCAGAATTCTGTCATCCTTGTGATTGGCCAGTCTTTGTAGTCAGATCCGAATGCTATAAAGGTCTCCTGCCTGAGGGACAAGGTAGAGCAGAGAGCCATCAGCCTTCCTCCCTTAGACTCTATCTATCCAAGCCTCTGGCTCACTCATCCATCCCCTTTTAGCTTCATGCTCCAACATTACGAACAGTCCATCAGTGCAACACAAATTCATCATTTAATGGATCAGATGGCGCCGACAGCAATGGCAGCCTTGGTTACTCGCGCTCTCTTGTGTTTGTTGTTTTTCCTTTGTTTTCTTGGCCTTTTGCAACATGTCATGCATACATATTTTTAAACTGTTTTATAAGCTAAAGGAGAAATGTAAGAGTTAATTATAAGTTCACTTAGGAGCGTCTACCTTCCATGAGGTGTGCATGACCTTTCTGCTGCTGACTTCTGTTGACATCTGCCTGTTTTGATTGCAGAGTTCAGCTGTGTTTGAAAACTCTGAGGAGTGCCATGAGAGACAGGAGTGGATGTGAGTTTGCTGTCAGAAGAAACAAGCAGTAAAGTGGAACCCAGAGCAGATTGTGGAGGACTTTGTGGTGCACAGGTCTCACAGAATAAGATTCAGAGTGCAACAACAAACCCAATAAACTCACTGTCCTGAGGTGAATGCCAACAACTGCTGCTTTGCCTAGCAATACAGCATTGGTGCCTGTACATTGTGTGTAAAAATTGTACAGGTTCTCTTTTTGCTTTTTTATTCTCCATGTTTATGGCATTTTTATTGTTGATAAATCTCTGCACTGTCACCTTAGTGATGTTTTATTCTGCATTCTGCTGATTTAATTTGATAGTAAGTGTTAGGCTTTTTGATTCATGTAGCTTGATATTGCTATATAAAGTCTAGGAACATTTGGGGTTATTTTTTGTCTGAGTTTTCTTTCTCCATAGTTTTAAACTACTTCTCTAACACTACAGAGAGGCAGTTGTTTATTAGTAACTGTTAATTGGCTGTTTGCACAGAATGCAAAGACCCCAATAGAAATTGAATTTTTTGGTTGATTGGTGTGGCTCTCTGTGTTTCTGATGCTTCACTCATGGCCTCAATACAACTGGAGCAACCAGAGTCCTACTGTTGACTCTGCTGTACTACTATCACTACTACTGCTCTAAGCATCCTATAGAAAGCACACATTTTTCCTTCACTGATATTGCTCCATGGGATTGGATGTGTGTTGCTGACAAAAGAGCAGTTCAGTGTTGCTGTGTTTCATTTTAAGATTAAAATGTGTCCTTGATCATGCTGGAAGTGGAACACTGGTATGTGTAAAGTCCATCTGAATCTCACTGTGATGGCTACAGGGAGCTCATTTCCAAACAGTTCCACAGTCCCATTGGATTCCTCCTTTACTGTTCTTTGATGGCTAGGGACCTTAAAACACAGCCCTGCCACTCAGGTAGGAGAAAACACACACACAAGTATGCACAATCACATGATCATGCATGTGCACACAAAGAGCAGACTGAGGGAAACTTTAGTCATGATGGATTCTACTGTCATAATATTTTCATTTTGCTTCTTCTCACTTGCTCTTCCCTTCCTTCTCATTCATTTCAAATCACTTGCCCTCTATCTCCTTCCTCCTCCTCTCTTTCAGGAGGGTAACTGCTGAAAATGTGCACACACTCACACACACACACACACACACTCTTTACCGCATGGTCCTACCTTTCTGTCACTCACACTCTTACCATATCTCCTTCATACTGATAAAATCCAATTTATGAAAGAACTATGTGTGTGTTTTAGTAGATGTGCACTAATGCCAGTGGGCTTTCATAATATATGTATGACTATGCAAGTATGTACTGTATGTGTGCATGGAGGGGTATTTTTATGTATGTGTGTGCAGGTGTGTGTGTGAGCCCCCCCAAGTATCTCGAGGTTTCTGGTGGAAGGCAATAAAAGCTGTCGCAGTGACGAGGCCACAGCAATGAGAGTTCCAGGATAGTCGTAAATGTTCAATCACTTTTCCTCTTTTCTCTCTTCCTCTGTCTGTCTACGGCCAATTGAGAAGAGAAAGAGTGAAGGGACACAGAGAGAGGCACAGGCATGAGTGAGCGGGGCAAAAGCAAAATGAATCAACTCAATTAATGGAATGATTAGAGAGTGTAGTGGTTAAAAACAAACAAGGTACCAGTCCAGAGGTAATATGTAATAAAATAGTGTGTAGTTCATATATAGATATTATTTGTAATAGTTATGTAAGGGTGAGCTAAGTGTTTATGTAAGCTTGATCTGCTTCTCTTCTCTTCTCTTCCTCAAGCAAGAATATCTTGGCTTGTGTCCTCCTTGTTTAATTTATGGTTAAACATCCAGAGTGAATTCCACCTTAAATGGGGAATGAATCTAGCTTCAGCCTTATGTGAACAGTTCGTGTGCCCTGTTCATGTTTTAGAAAAAGGAAATGTGCGCTAAGTCAACACGACCTAGAAGTTCATGTACTGGACATCTTAGACAATGCTCAGAAGAAGGGGTGTAGAGCTGGCATGGGACTGTGTCTCTGGCTCAAGCCATACAAGGCTGTGTAACTGCAAGAAGATAAAGGATAGGACAGCTGTGGGTTAGGAAAGAGATGAAGGAAGGATGGTGCTGCAGTCGTGAGTGTGAACTTGGACCCGGTCTGGGGTACTCTGGACTCTGACTGACTCTCCTTTGACAATCTTCTTATTTAATACTCTACTATTCTGTTGCAGGAGTGATTCTGTTCTCTGTAACTACCAGATTACTTACCTAACTACTACTCTGTTCAGAATAATTGTAATATTGAATGATTATTTAAAATGGGATGATTTGTCTGAATTAATTTAGTTCGTATCAGATCCTAGATACTACCAGAGAAGTAGAGATAAATGCAGAGCAAAGAAGGGGGAGAATATATGGAGTTATAGCAGAAGTGATAGAGCCAAGTGACTGGACACACAGCAAGGCCACACTGGTGTTTAACACCACTCCTAACCTTGTACGGATGGCATTGAGGTAGAACCACAGGAAAGGGACCAGCATATATTTGTGCAGTGAGGGTGTATGGTGTGATTATTATAGCAATGCTCTTATGCTAGGAGGACATGCAACAATTGCAATTATAAATACATGTTGTTACAACTAATACTCATGCTATCACTAATGTACAGTACTATTTGTACTGCTACAACTACTATTGCCAGTAGTATTTCTCCTGCTGCTAAAATGATTACTGCTACCTCTGCACTGTCAGTTGGTCTACCATTACCATTGTTGCTACTCATACTATCACTGCTAGTACTTTTAATATTTTTATTACTGTTAACCCTGGTGTCACTTACCTCTGCTACTAATACAATGCTTCTGATGCTGTAGTATCTATCCTATTAAACTATAATAAAATGAAATGCTAATAACAATGTCACATAGCAAAGAACACCATAAAAACAGCCAATTTATCAGACTTGAATCATGTGTCTCCAGCTGTGTGTATAGCGCAGTCTCCATGTAGCATCTTTCCTAGATGGAGATAAAACAGCTTACTGTTGGAGTGAACTGTCTGTCTGTCTGCACGACAGACAGCTTCTCCTGCATCATTCCTTGTAAGCAGCAGACTCAATCACAATAAAAGCCTGCTGCCCTAGCACCGCACACTCCCAGCCGCTGCTCGGGGGAGACGTGACGGGGAAGATGAGGACAGAGAGTAGGAGAGGGCTGCTTATAGGCTTCTCTTTCTCCCTTCTCTCCTCTTCTGTCACTCTCTTAGGATAATGAATCAGACATACAGCACCGAGCAGGGTTTCACAGAGAGTGGCCAATGCATAAACAATGCCTGCTGGATGCTTTATGACTCCATGGATCAGGCACACACAATAACAAAAAACACACACCTCTAGCAGAGAATAGATGGCATAGTACCATAACAAGGTCTGCACAGTCATAAAAAGCTTTCAGACAAATGGCAATCTGTCATTTATTCCTTTATATCATAAATTAGGTGACATGAGCTTAAAGAGGTGTGTGTGTGTGTGTGTGTGTCAGACAGAAAGACAGAGCAGAAGAAAAGCAGAGTGAAAGGGATACAAAGGGAGAAATAGTTACCACAACTGATACAGCATTTTCACATTACAGATCCCAATAGACAGTCATGTGCAATTGTATAACAGCAAAATATTACAAAACTCTCTATTCCTATTATCTAGCAATATCTTCCATAAAAGTCTTTCCTCATGAAGGTTTCATTTAGATTTTTTTTCATGCCCCTTCATTTTTCCATTATTTTCCCTTAAATCGTCCGCTCTGTCTCTCTTTTTATGGCTATATATGACATCTCCCCATAGTTCCTGTGGGTAGCACAACAAACATTTCAATCTGTCTTTTCTGTGTACCAAGGTTTCATTTTCAGTTAGGTTCTATTCAAAAAGATCAACATCTCTACATGAAAGGGAGCCCTGAGAAGAGAGTAAATGCAAGTCACACATTCCAGGAGTCAAACAGACTGCAAAACGTTTTTTTAAAGAACATGCTTTTATTTTAATCCCTTCATATCAAATGCACCTTCCTTCTCCTGTCTCCATCTTGAAGGGAAAGAAGTGTATTCCCTTCTTTGCTGTTTGTAGAAAGCTTAATCATTTAAAAGCACATACATAAAGGTGTCAGAGAGTGTGTGTGTGTGTGTGTGTGTCCATCACCTATACCATTGTCCCATACTGTTTGTTACTGTTCTACAAAATACCATTGTCTAAACTATCTCTGAGCAAAGCTCCAGAAAAAGGCTGGAAAGGGAATATAACATTTAGAGATAGAGACACAATCACCTATTATCATGTGACTGACGTTACATACATAGGCCATATGATCATTATTAGTGTGAGAAATTACGTACTGCGATTGATACAGCTGATGACTAGTTGTTGTCCAGTCTATAGTTGTGAAATTCCTACAAAATAATCTGAAATCACAACATATGATCTGTGGAGATCCAAAACTTTTTTTCCACTCATGTTGCCTATTTTCCCAGACAGATTTTTCCATTTTAGCTCCGTAAGAGGAGAGAAAAGTGCTCTGAAAAAGAGTTTCCACTGCAGCTGGTAACGTGCTGACAGGGAGGAGTTTCATATTTGAAACACATCTCTCTTTTTCTGTCGTTGTTTCTCAAAATCTTTTTTCTTTTCCCCTGAGGTTTGTGCCAAACAAGCTGTTACTACTAAAGGCATTAGATAAGCTGTGTGTGTCTGTGTGTGTGTGTGTGTGATGGCGGGGTTAACTGTTGTTCATCAACGCATCTATGCGGATGTTTATAAATTTAGTTTTACAGTATTTTGCTGTTAAACTATATGAGACTGTAGGATATGCTTTCTTATTGATGCATGGTGTCCATGGTGTGTATGTGTGTGTCTCTGTGTGTGTATTATAAGCTATTATTTCTTTGTAGCTTCTTCCGGTTCTTTCAAACCAGGAACTCTCAATGAGACGAAAGAGACTGCTTTAGATTGTATGAAAAATAACCGTGCTGGTTTATTCAGAGGATCACAGGTAAAATTCACATTACACGTCCAGATCTCTCTCACCCCTCTGCCTGCGCGCAGGCAGCAGAAAAAGCTCAAGATCTCTGGACCCAACCGCCTATATAATATTAATCATTTTTGGGCTAGCCCATGCTACAAGGGGCGTCAAACCGTGACGCCACCCGATAAGCAAGCTTTGCAGCTGCTCTATCGTTTAGGCAAAACATGCGGAAAAGTCAAGGTGCGTGACTGTTGTTTTCGTGGTGTGTATCTAAACAATTGGACATAACCTTACACATTAAGACAAATATTAAGACTAGCATTACAGTTGACCCTAAAAGCTCTTTTCCTGTAACCTTGGCGTGCCTGCAGTCCTCACTGCAGGCTGAACAGTTACAGCCTAAGCTAGTCACCCTGTCTGCACTAAACATTTCTAGACAACAGATATCTAATCCATATCTATCTAACTAAGAAATAACCTAACAGTATGAGACCCCAAAGAGAAACTGGGGAGCTAGCTGCTGAAAAGAACATCCACCATCCACATCTCACATCTGAACCTTGCCCAGCCACACATATAGGCATGCCCCCCCCACACACACACACATTCACATAGCAGACACACAGACCCCTTGAGCAAAAACAACAGCTGATGCCCTGCAGCATGGGACACTCATGTGTGGCTGCAACAGAGCAGACTATCAGAGCCCAGCCGATCAACGCACTCCCATGCACACTTAATCACACACATGCACACACTCAAGCAAATAAACACACTGGCAGCTCTGACTGATTTACTGTCAACAACCCAGTGAGCCAGACCAGCCGCTACCAATATCATCCCACTGTGGAGGAGCTATGCCAGCAGTTCCTGAGCTGCATTTCTAAATGTAGCAGCAGGCACCACCTATTGGCAAACCACCTATAGACAAACTGGCATAGACACACATGCTAGGCATTTTTAGCTGCTTATTTTATTGTTGTATAATTGAAAACTATTAAAATACTACAGTCTCTGGCATGATTGTGCCCATAAACAGTTAAACAAATGATTATAATTCAGGCTGTGTTCTCTTGAATATTTTTTAAAACCATGCATGAATTATTGAAGTTTCTCCGTATGTAACCCCTCTCACTGAGGTTACTTGTATAGTAGTTTAGGGTCATGTCTAGCCTAAACAAGACCAGGCTAGTGTGAGGAGTTACTATTAGATCAGGGTATTATGCTCAAAAATATTTTTCCACAATAACTGCAAAGAGATCCTCAGATTAGTTAAATGCCACAAGTTTTTATTGTTCTTATAAATACAGATATTAAAAATCAAACCAAAAAAATGACCTCCATCTTAAAAATCGTATTGTAAAGCATTAAACCACTCAGACAATTTGTACAGCCTGATTTGTGCCACAGACTTTTGGTGTATTATGAAGTGCTGTGTTGAAGCTTTTGTATTGGCAATTAGAACTGATAGGAGTTTGTGTAATGAGGCTGGTTTACATGTTAAACCCTCTAATGCTGGCAGCTTTAATTTATAGCTGACACATAATTAGGCTGGTTTATATAAACAGATAAATATCTCCCCGCCTGTCACAGAACAGCACTAGCAAACATTGAATGTCTGGAAGAGTGTGTGTTAGTAGGTGGAAGGCTTGTCTGACCAGCTGACTACTCCTGTACAATGTCTAGTGGACACATAATTATAATTGGCCAACTAGTGAAGTGGTGGAGAGGTGTATCAGATAGGAAAACAGCATACAACAACATAATTGTGTCTATTATATTAACAGGATGATATAAGTTGCAGACAAAAATATAAGCCTTGGAGCTAACAAAGTCATATATGCTGCTGCAAAAGCATGTGTTTGTTCCAGTAGTTCTCAAAGCAATGAAGAATCCCCCTGGTAGAAACATCTTAGAGTGCAAGTGTTTGCCCAGAGTGACAGACATGAGTATATGCAAATGTGCAAGTTGAAGATGTACATATGTTATGCACATTTACTGCATTACTGTATCTGTTGTCCAACTCTCAGACCCATTAGTAAGTGCAACATAAACATGTTTAATTGCAGACTATTCCAAAAGTTACAGAATAGAGCTCTATGTACTGCACAACCATTAAAATAGAGTGAGTGTAACATATGCCCATATGTCACCATAGAAGTGAATTACTGTAACAAAATGTAGAAGAAAAAAGCAGCCGCAGTGTTGGTCACTGCTGTTAAAAACCCAGTGATACCAGGGTTCAGATGGTCTGTGAACACAGGAAGTGACACAGGAATAATAATGCCAGAGTTCAGGAAGACAGAGTTCGGAGGCTATTTTCAAAATAAAGCACACTGTATCAGAATTAACAATATGAAGTAAGAACTAATAACGTAATAAAAATCAAATGTATAAATGTCAGGGATATTTTCTACCAGTTGCAGATTGAACATTTGTGTATCTTACAAACACATGATACATATGATTATTAAATGCTCATAAGTAGAATCAAGTTTTCCTTCTAGCTGTGGTTATCTGATCACCAGGTTGTATTAGTCTCTTTCACCTCTCCCTGAGCTTGAATTATACCCTCAAGGCTGAGCCTCAGGCTTCTCCTCTACAGCCCAATATCTGTATTTGTCCAGTCAAGGCTGATCCAGTACAAGCTGCCACTGGCTGGAGAGTGTGCAGGCAGCAAGGTGAAGGTGAGTCAAACTAGCAGCACAGTCTGGGGCCATGTAGATAAATCTGTTAGCCTAGGATGCTATAGGCAGTGCTGGACTGTGCCGTATGCTCCTGGCTTTTAGGATGATCTCCTGAGACGCAGACGGAGAGTGGGAGAGAGTGGGGGAGAGATAAAGAGAGGCAGTGAATGAATGAAAACATGAGGGAGATGGAATAAAATAAAGAGAGAAAGAGATAAAAGGTCTTTTTGTATTCACTTGGCTTATATCCTCTTTGCCCCTGCAGGCTGGGATCTCCTTCTGTTACAGAAGAATAAGAGCCATTGGTGGATTTACTGATAGCTAAGACAATATATGAGAGGGCAAAGAGAAGGACGACAAAAGAGAGGGGAGAGGATGACAGAGATGCAGAGTAGTGAATGGGGGAAGCTTTGGAAGTACATTGGGTTTCACCAGTTTCTCTCCAGGTCTTTATAAAAGACCTGCATATTTAGCATACAACCATACAGAGGGCTGCACATTGCAGTGCTGTGACCTTGCATCACACATCAGGGTCAAACAACACAGCCAGACAGGCAAGAAAAGGCACCGGGATCTCTAAATCTCTATTAACACCAGTCACTTTAGCTCCTATTAGTTTCCCCATTCAGTGATAACCAGACAAGTTTTGAGGAGGCTATTGTAAGCATCAGTACCCTAAGAGCCATATTTACCCTGAAGGATCGAACGCACAGAAGATGGTATAACTTCATTTAAATGCTAAGGTTAAGTGTTATCAATGATGTCTAAAGTGGTGAAAATAAAAATGGGAAAATATAGCATGGTGCTGTTAGAATTTCAGCATGAATGTAAGTATTTCAAGTGCATTCAGCTGTTTGTGACAGCTGTTTAATCATAAGATGTGTGTTTGCACCTGGTATTAAAATGTTTTCTAACATTTTCACAGAATTGTTAATAGAAAAAAAAACACAATAATAACTGCGTAATTTGAAAGAGTTGATTGGTGTGAAGATATCTGATTATGTTCCCAACAAGCAGCAATCTGTGCTGCAAGAAGACACAACACAAGGCCATAAATACAGCTCAGAATGCATGATTCTATTATGTGACAAGAAAATGCATGGGTAGATTTTATGACAATGGGCCCCCAGGCGCAGACAAATCTTCACTGCAATTTCAGTGGTAGTGTAAGGACTTGTTGTTGACACTGTGGGTAACACTTGCACTTTGCATTTTTCTGATAGGTTTGATTTCTGTAGACAAGACAGTTTTTTCTCTAGCCAGAAACAGAAAAGCAAAAATAAGGATTATATTATAATAGAATATTCATATGAAAAATTTACTTTAATTCCTAGATTATAATTTTGCACTGAAAGGCAACAGCAAATTTTGCAGTTGCCTAAGTTAATCATAAATTAGTCATAGCTCATTTGCCGTAAATACAATTTTGTAGAAAGAAATCATTTAACATACAGTATACCCCCAACAAATGGCACCATTACTACACTAAATACCAACTTATGTGCACATATCCATGACTGTGTGACAAGCTAGTCCTGATGGTTGGTAGAAATACCAGGATGTATTTTCACATGCTTTGATCTTTCATGTCCTCTGATGGTGGTTATACACACAGTCAGTCATGCAGATAACTGTAAGGTAGATGCATATACAAAAGAGGGAGGGAAAATGAAACGTGGGCATTCTTTTCCACCCTGTGCTAGAAGATTGTGGCCCTGGTGATGCATTTTGTTGTGTTCCCTGTTTTTCTCTCCTGTGTCTTTGGTACTGCCCCTTTCCTCTGTCCCCCTGTGGAGCGGTGAACTGAAAGCAGCTTTCTGTTTAGGTCATCAGGCCTCTGCAGTACAAGGCCAGGAGCAGAGAGGCAGGCATCACCAGTGTGCCACTTTGACAGTGTCCAGGCTGCAAGTGAAAGCTTACTCCTTCAGCTGGAAGGGGGGTGTTTTTTACCTCTTCAGGAGCTGTGTTGCCCTTAAACGGATTGTTTTTCTTAGTAGTTGGGTTTTTTGTTGAAATGTGCTTTTTGTTTGCTTATTATACCTTTCTGATTGCACCTGTGGTCCCGCCTAACTGTCACCTTTTCACCTGGCTACTCATTACTGTTACTATCACCAATTCCCTAGACTTTCTGGGAACGTAACACTAAAGTGGTTAAGCAGGCTGGTTTAGGTTAAGTTGAAGATGGTGCACAATGGCTGCTGCTCCAATTTTAAGTTTCTGTTGGTGTTTCAAATGCTAACCTACTGTAAACTATGAGCTACAAAATGGATCTGTATGGTTTACAATAATGCTCACCTGTACCTCAGGCACTTTGGTATCAAGAATTTCCATCCATGCATGGGTTACTCCAGATGGGAGAGTATCTCTAGTGAAACAGGTGTTTCAATCTGGTGACCAGCATCGACTCTACTGCCCCAGCAGGAGGAACTGGGGCCGGCTTAGTCTTGCAGCCCCACTCCATAGATTCTCCACCAGCCCCTTCTCATCCACAGAGTTTCTTGCTATAAGTTCTCTTATCACCACAGTTCCTTCTCTATGGTCAGCAAGCCATGCCAGAGCGTTCTAGTTATGGCATCATAACAATCTCCGCATAACCACAGCTAATTTAACTTCTATTCCCAGTGCCTCTCAGCCAATCAATAACAAAGTAGCTCTCCTTAACACATGATCCCCAAACAATAAAAGTCTCATTCTCCTTGTTCATTACAAATAGCTTGGTTTTTCTGTGCCTCAGTGAAACCTGGCATAGACCATCAGGCTACATCTCACTAAACCAAACTACACCAAATTGATTCACCTACCTCGATAAACTTTGGCTAAAAGGCTGGGAAGGTGGAAATTCTGTAATCCATCAGAAGAATTTCTGGACTATAAGCCGCACCCACTAAATGTAAGACGAAAAAACATGTACATAGCCACAGGTGTCCACGTTGTAACATGAGATATTTCGACAGCCAGATCGATCGCCTGTAACTTGAAGCGGCATCATATGCATTTCGTCGTGTGTTGTCCATGATGAGGGTGTGTGCATGAAGCGACAAAAGTAGCAGCTTATAGTCCGGAAAGTACGGTACAAACTCTCTGGTTCTACCCACTGGTCACCGTAGTCATCTACCGTCACCCTCAACCAAATCATTTTTTCCTCTCTGACCTGTTTTGCCTTCCTAACTCAGTTCTACTCCATTTCCGCTTCAGTTCTCCTTTGTAATATCCACGTTGGCTCCACCGATTGCAAAATTACCAGTAATTTTACCCACTCACAAACATGGACACATCCTGGACCTTTTTTGCACAAGCATCCTAAACCTTCCACAACCAATTTATTCATGATGCTGCCCATCTCTTTGTCTCTCTCTCTCTTTTTAAGATTTATTTTTGGGTTTTTACGCCTTTATTAATCAGGTAATCATGGAGAGGTGGAAACAGAGACCTGTAACAGAGCTGTCAGTGGCTGAAGGTGAACTGCCGACCTCATGAACGCTGGCATAGTATATGGAATGTTGCACCCTAACCACTCAGCTACTGGGCTCCCCAGACCCTGCCCATCTCTGACCACAACATTTTTGTTTTTATTGTATTTGAGCCTGTTTTTAATGATTCTTTGGTTTGTGTGTGTGTCTGCAGATGTATGTGTGGATATGTTTTATTTGTTTATTACATTTTTATTGACTGTTATTTGTGTAAAACATCTTTGAGTGTGCTGAATAAATAATAATATAATTATATTATTACTTATTATAGGATAAAAGAAGAGAGAACAAAAAGCTTCTTTGCAGCTAGAAAAGAGTAGAGAGCTGTTCTGTGAATGAGAAGCTTGACATTATTGGCCTCCCTGGAGAAGTGCAGCTATTTGCAGATAAATTAAATCTCTTAGTTTAAAGTTAATTGGTTCAACTGGCAGTGCACCTTTGCAATCACTGGGGTCACCTCAAATTATTCATAACCAGGTAATTATGTCGTGCATGGATGTGTTTTTGTCAGAGTGCCATCTATGACCTTAACTCAGTACAACATGTGAGAAGGTTAAAACAGCCTCTGGCAGTGTAGCTGTTGGACCAGGTAAAGGTGAAATACTATTGTAATGTCCACAGGACAAAACTCAGGGTCTGGTAAACGACTTCATCTCCGTGTTTGTCCCTTCTTCTCATGAATCATTGAAAAAACATATGAATTTCATTTTTATGTCAAAATATGCATGTGTATATTTGCAGAATAGAACCTTCTCCTGACAAAATTTGTAATTTTATTTCTATTTTGCCTCTTTGACAGTTACATGATATGTTCTCCCACACTCTTTTCTCTCTGTTTCACTCAGTCTCTGCTCATAAATGCACAGCTTGTTACAGATCACCTACACACACAGACACACACTCACACACCTTTTGCTGTGGGAGACCAGGTTCTGTGCCGGTGAATAAAACCCCCATTATTCAGCTAATTAATAACTTAATTAAAGCTCGCTGGCAGGTCAGCTGTGCTTGATTACATCATTATTAGGAGTAATTGGGGATTTCTTTAATGACACCTTGAGAGAAGGAGAGAGAGACGATGAAAGATAAAAAGTGAAATAGAAAGAGAAATGTTTTTGTAGCTGCAAAGTGTTTGTTCAAATGAACACTCAGACGTCTATGGAATAAAATACTTTAATCCTCAACTAGTAGCTATGTGTTGTGTGCATAACTGTGGCATCAATAGCCTCTTTTCTATCACCTGATACCGGCTCTACTTGACTCAGCTCAGCTTACTTTTGGTACCAGGTGCTTTGATTTCCACTACAGATGGTCCCCCACAGTGTAGCTGGTTGTCTCAGCGAAGCTGCATGAAACTGTGGAGAAGTCATAGGCCCACATTGTTGGCAGGGCAGGCTCAAAGCTGTTATCAGTTTCATCCTAGGACTGTTATTATGTCACTTTAGTAAATTTAGATACTTTTTCAGATGAGAAAATAACCATCTAGTTTTCAAATATGTGATCAATCAATCCAAGTAATACACTCTGACGTTTTTAGAGATGTGATGGCCTGCTAACATGCCAGCTAGCTAGCTCTACTTGGCAGGCATATGTAACCAGTGTATGAAGAAATGTAATTTCCATATAACTCTTTGATTGAAACCACACCAAATCCCGATTTGTTTTGTTAATTGTTTAAACAGGGTTATATACTGTAGCGGATAAATTATGTACTGTCTTTTTAAGATGCCTGAGATGCGCTTTTTTGGTACGTGATCATTGTGTAACTCTCAGTTTGTGCTCTCCAAGCTGAGAGAAGGTATGTGCTTTTGCTAAGAGCGCCAGATATGGTATTTTCTGTTGGTTAAACTATTTTGTCATTGTTTTAAGTTATCACAAATTGTTCTGTTCATATGGGTAGTTCATGAGTACGGGTTTTATTTGAGACAAGTGCAGTTGGGGCGATTTGTGGGTGCACGTGTTTTGTCGTGTGTGCTAATTAATGCGTGGTTCTATTCCAGGGATGCATGTAGCAGATTATCACCCCATATGCTGTGACTCATTTTATTTTCTTTACAATTACCCAGGTATGTTCCACACAGTATTTGTTCACACTGGTTAGACTTACATTAGCACTTAATATAATTTAATGGTAATAGTTTATTTTGTGATTGTGTAACTCGGAGTTTGTGCTCTCCAAGCTGAGAGAAGGGATGCATGTAGCAGATTATCACCCCATATGCTGTGACTCATTTTATTTTCTTTACAATTACCCAGGGGATAATTAAAGTCAACCGGTGAGACAACAGTGGTCAGTGCCATTATTTCAACACAGAACACAACGCAGAGTACACTAACCCCGCCGACGGCCAAGGAGTGTTGCACCCGGTAGAGCCCGTTACACATAGCTGTAGCCACTGAGCTCATATTATCACATTCAGTAACCTATGGGCTATGTGATAAAATGTATGACGTGGTTATTCGCATGACACATAATGGTTCTATTATATATTAACAGAGGCTCAAGGCCTCTGACACTATAAACTGTACACTCTAGAACACTCATGAGAAAGAAGTGGTAGCTACTATTATGAATGAATGAAGAACAAGTGACTGGTGTCTTTAACTAGGGATGAATTTCTCTGACGAATCGGTAGTCTGCAGTGTCTACATGTCACTGTTTGGTATCGCATCAGCTCACTTCAAATCTCAGCGAAGGTAATACCAAAAGTAGCACCAGGTGTTAAGACTTATTGGAGGAGTAGAACACAAAGTGCGGAACACACAAGCCAGGGGAAGGTGGAATAGAATTTTAATAAATAATACAGGACGAGAGACCAAAGGGGAAAGATACAGAGGCTCAACCTGACAGCAACAAACAAAGGATACCAAATAGCTAAACTAAACAGTAAGGTCAGGGAGCTGAGAAAAGAACTAAAGTCAAACTGTAGAAACTTAACCAAAGAACTAGTCACAGGCAAACATTCAGAACACTAAGAAACTAACCAAACTAAGACAGGACAGGACCAAACACAAGCATCAACAGAAGAAAATTAATTTGTAGTTCTAAACATATTTAGGGTGTTTTTTACTCACTTCTTGTCTCTGTCACGACGTTATTCTGCTCTCCTACAACGTCCATTACAATTACTCACAAATAGACAATTATGCAAAATTAGGCGATGATGCCATTTAGCGACTTCTAATGACTTTTAGGACAGCCAGTAGCTACTTTGCTTACTGAGGAGTTGGCAACACTGAAAGCACCAAACAGGAAGCAAGTTCATAAGCCATAACACCAGGTACTATCCCAAACATTTGACTAATGGAAAAACAAATAAGCTGAGTAGGGTAGAGTCAAGTTGAGCTGTTACCAGGTGGTGGAAAAGGGACTAATGAGTCATCAATAGATCAGCTGGCAGCTGCTGACAGCCCCAGATTTGGTATCAGAATCTGCTTTATTGGCCAGGTGTGTTGGACACATGAGGAATTTGACTCTGGTATTTGATATTTTGTACATCCAGTCGGAAAATAAACATCTGTCTTCAACAATATACATCATTCCATGATGCCATCAGGGTAGTTCTGCACCAGTTTTAAATCCTTTGAACATTTCTTTCAGTCCTATCACATGTCAGACCATTCTTACTGTCTACAATATCTGTACATAGAAGCTAAAGTATGATTACATCTAGACAGTAATTCTGGCAAATCTTCTTCTTCTTCTTTTGGCTGTTCCCGTTAGGGGTCGCCACAGCGAATCATCTGTTTCCACCTAACTCTATCCTTGGCATCCTCTACTCTCACCCCAATTAACTCACTAAT
>NW_018128110.1:525304-528506 GCF_001952655.1 Monopterus albus | reverse complement strand
GAGTGGGAAGCTAGTACACTTTGTTCACACACACACTAAAGACGTGTATAAAAATCAGCTTTCTTAAATGCTGTGACTTTTCCAGGTAATCATTACTATTACCTGCCCTGGGCAAACACTAAGCCAGTGGTTGTGGTTAATTCATTCTGGGAGGACATCAGCCACCGCCTGGACACGGTCAACATCATCCTCTACATTACTCAGCACCTGGTAGTACTGCACTAACCTCTGTAATCATCAAAAACTTGATTTGAGTCATTCCCTGTAGGTTTGACGACATTACTGTGTTTACATACTAATATTTAATGTGCATGTGCCGGCGTGAGATGCTTAGAGGCAGTCTTCATTCTCCTCAGAGCCTTCCTTATTTCATCCTTTCTAATCTTTGCTACTTCCTGCTCTACAATATTCACCTCTCCCCCCCTTCTTTGCCTCTTATTTTCCTCATTTATCAGCTCCTCAAAATACTCCTCCTCTTTCCCATCTCTATCTCTTTGTCTCGGTAATCTGTACAAGTTCTTCTCACCTTCCCTCGTGTCTAACCTGGCATACAACACATCATATGCTTTCTGTTTGGCCACTGCCACCTCCCTCTTCACTCTACGCTGCACTTTCTTGTACTCCTGTCTACTGTCTTCTGTCCTCTGTCCTTTCTATGTGTCACTTCTTTTTAGCTAGCCTTTTCCTCTGAATGCTGTCTTGTACTTCCTCGTTCCACCACCATGTTTCCTTATCTTCTTTCTTCCTTCCAGATGACACACCTAGCACCTTCCTACCTGTCTCCCTGATCACTTCTGCTGTAGTTTCCCAGTCATCTGGAAGTTCTTCCTGACCACCAAAGCCTGTCTCAACTTCTGTCTGAATTTCTCACGACATTCTTTTTTTTGCAACTTCCACCACTTGGTCTTCTTTTCTGTCTTTCCTCTTCTTCCTGACCACCAGAGTCATCCTACACACCACCATCCGATGCTGTCTGGCTACACTTTCTCCTACCACCACTTTGCAGTCACTAATCTCTTCAGATTGCCTCGTCTACATAGAATGTAGTCTACCTGTGTACACCTACCTCCACTCTTACTGTATATGTAACTCTATGTTCCTCCCTCTTCTGGAAATAGGTGTTAACTACAGCCATTTCCATCCTCTTAGCAAAGTCCACCACCATCTGTCTTTCTAGGTTCCTTCCCTTAACATCAAACCTGCCCATCACCTCCTCATCACCTTTGTTCCCCTCACCAACATGCCTGTTGAAGTCTGCCCCAATCACCACTCTCTCCCCTCTTGGAATACTCTCCATCACCTCATCTAACTCACTCCAGAATCTCTCCTTCTCTTCTAACTCACACCCTACTTGTGGATCATAACCACTGATGACATTCAACATTACCCCTTCAAGTTCCAACTTCAAGCTGATCACCCCAGACAGTAATTCTGGCAAATAAACTATAGTTAAAGCAGAGTTATGTTTATGCACTAAAATAAAATAAAAACATTTGGTTGATATTACGGAAATATGCTTTTCTGATTAATTAATAGAAGAACATAAACTGTGCACAAACTCTCCTGCTCCAAGTCAGTCATGCTGCACACCCATTCACTACCCCGATCAGCACCACATCCTTAATTTTCAAATTGATATATTAAGAACACACTGCTTCCTGCATTAAGCACTACACATAATTAGTGAGGCACTGAACTGTCCAATATGTAGGTGCTAGCATGTAAGATCATTTGACAGCCTGTGATAAGCTGCATGAAAATGCAAGCCTGAGCATGTTATTAATGAGACTTTAAAGTTTGTTTCCAAATATTTTAAAACCAGAAAATATGAAACATTTAAAAGGCTGTGCCAATTTGCTTCGACATTTTTTATGTTAGCATTAATACAGTGAGCATATTAAGAGACATGCCTTTAAAAAATTCATTTGAGACCTGTGCCAAAGCAATGTAACTGCCAATAATGTCGGCTTTGTAAACACTGTTCAGGCACTCTGGGGATATTTGTATAGTTGTAGGAAATACTATCAGAAGTTTCCCAAATCTCCCACCAACGTTTCCCGTCAGCTGTTTGTGACTGCAGTGTGATATGATGTCAGTGAGTTCTTATACCACCAGACAGGGAAGGCAGTGCTTTACACCAAGCATAAATTCTTACTTTCAGGGATAAACCACTCTTTCATTAAACTGCAACTGTTTGGAAGAATGACATCAGATTTCCAGCAAACCAAAGAGCACCAAAGAGGGAGAACCAGCAAGTTCCTGAGTCTGGGAAACATGGGACCCTATCTTGCAACAAATACATTGTGTGTGGCGTGGGTAGCATATCTGTGTTTCCTGTGCAACTATGGTTTTCATGACGTGCACATCACTTTGCCTTTTTTCCAAGCAGCAGTCTGTTGACTTTGTGCCAGCAGGTGCACACCCCTGCTTTAATGAGAAGGTCAAGTTTTGCTACTTGCACAGGTGCTTGAACCATTTTACTTCCTCAAATTACCGAGATGAACATGCACACACCAAAACACCACTGGCACCAATAGGGCCGCGGCCCATAGTCTCAATTTCTCATTACTATTACTGCAAGAAACAGAAATACTGTATCTTGACAGTGATGTGTGAAAATAGCATTGCTGCTTTAATTCTGATTTCACACATGCTAGACACACATCTCTCCCCACCACCAGCCCATAAACAATATATCAGCTCTTATCAGAGCCTTATGCTATCCTCTGGGCCAGTGTGCCCCATCTAAGAATGTCCTTTTTATTTCTGCCTACAATGACTAGGATAGGAAGATGCTAATAAAATTATTCCAGACAAACCCTTCCCACTCTCTATGTGCCTCATTAAAGCCTGATATCCATTCATTGCGAACCATCCAGCAGCACACATGCCAGCCCATCAATGGGAACCATTAAAAGCCTGGAAAATCCACCACTGTTAGTCAAATCAACTGCTGGATGAACACAGAAGACGGGGAAAATAAACTGGTAAATGGTGGACTTGTTTTCTTTAACCCAGAGAAAGTGTGTTCCTGCTTAAAAAGCTTATCATGACATTACATTTATGACACATTAGGTCCTGTATAAAAATATTTTGGCAATATTGTAGGAGCACTGTAGCTGTAATTTCATTCTTGTTGCAGTAATACTAAATGAACTTGTGTTGTTTCTATATGTTTCAATATCCCCACAACTACACTCTT
>NW_018128110.1:520212-525270 GCF_001952655.1 Monopterus albus | reverse complement strand
TCGGCTCATTAATTAGGTCAGTGTTGTTTTATTCTTTTTGAAAACTAGTTGAACACACTAAAGTTTTTCTGCTTTGTTGACTTAATTATTTAGTCACATGAACAGAAATTATGACAGATTTGTTTTGTTTTGTTTTTTCATTTCTCAGTTTAAAAAGTCAGTTCTTTATTTGACATGAAAACACCAGCTCAAGCCAATTTACATTGAAGATGGTAAAAAAGACAGCAATGCAAGGCTAAATTTTGAGTGTACAAGAGTAGAAACTTAATTCAAACTGACCTTCATCAAGGTTTGCATAGTTTTATTATTACAGTATAAGAAGAAATAAATTAATAGTCTTAATTTATTAGACACACAAAAAGCTTCTATCATGAATGGTTCTTCAAATTATGAAAAAAGAACTTTTTCTGAAGAATTTTATGTTTCTTTAAAAAAATATATTTAGTAAGTTGAGTGAACACATTCATTCACCTCATCTTTTCAAATGGGAACACCTGAAGTCAGAACCACTCATTTATAAGTTTGACAATGGTCTGAACTTTAAAATGCATTGAATTAACATGAAATGGACATAATTACATATTTAAATGAATAAGAAACTAATTCACCTAAATTTCTTTATCATGTTTTACAGTGTACTGTTACCATACTACCACACTTCAACAATAACATTTTTATATCTCTGTGCCAGCGATAGCCATGGGCGGAGCCATTATGTTTTCGGGTTGTCCGTCCATCCATACTGTATGTACATCCTTACAGCCATTTCTTGTGAACCTGAATTCCCAGGAACACCTTGAGGGAATTTCATCTACTTAAACTCGAGGATGAACTGATTAGAATTTGGTTGGCAAAGGTAAAAGGCCAAGGTCAGTGACCTCATGTCTGTCTAATTTCCATCAATTTGACTGGCTAGCGGAAGTATACAGCTGTGAAGCTATAAATTAATTTAAGCTGACATCAAGTCTTAAGTCACTTGATTTGATTAAATTGTGTCTCAAGTCAAGCCTCATGTTTTTAAGGCATCAAATCAAAAATGTTGCCAAAACTTGTCAAATTCAAATTGTCAGGTCTCACGTTTTTCCATAGTCACTCTCAAATGAAGTTAAAGTCCTTGCAGGAGAGTCTAAGTCAAGTGTAAAGGTTTATCAAACCTATTTCTGAATTAAGTTGGTGGCATTTATGGTGTTTTTGGTGTTTATGGAGTGGCTTCTTCATTGTGTTGGTTTTTTTAATGAGAGCGAGTGGTGCTCAGCTCCTACACACACACACAGCAGAGACTTGCTGTTACCACAGTAGAGACAGGGCACCCAGTAGAAGTGAAACTAAAGTTTACAACATCTATGCTCATTACTGTTTGTGTAATAAAACCTTTGAGAGGAAAGGAGTAATTTAATGAAACACCTGCTAAACAAGCATAAACTTGCAGAGAAGCCATAATTTCAGCTTTGACCACAGTCTGCGAGCTTGTTATGCTAACAGGTAATAGCTAACTGTGTGATTTGTCCAGTGTCTTTCGCCCTCCACCATCTACGCTCGGTTCAGACGCACTCCAGACCATTATCTCTTACATTTGCTATTATTCTGTTTCACATATACTATTAAACTCACTTACATATTCTATCATAATTTATTAGCAAGAGTATAATATACAGCGGACAGTCAGGACTGCAGAAAAGGTCATTGGTGTGAGCCTGCCCTCCATGGAGGACCTAACACCGCACGGGTCAAAAGGAGGGTGGAGAGGATCACTGCAGACCACTCACACCCCGTTTGAACTCCTCCCCTCTGGACAACGTTACAGGTCACTGTGCACCAAGACAACCAGGCACAGGGACAGTTTCTTCCCCCAGGCCATCACACTGATGATCACTTAACCCACGACAGTATGATTGGACAATAACCCTCAGTGCAATACCTGTGTATATATACATTGTACAGATTATACAGACTCGTACAGGTCTCTAGTTCTTAAGTACTCTATCTTTATCCCTTATCCCTATTTATCTCATTTGAATGAACATTCCTTGTTGTCTGCATTGTTTATTGTCTGTTTATATTGCTTATGCATTGCTTGCACAGTTTGTTGCTGTCAGTATTGCTGTTAATACTGCTTATTTTGTTATATTACACAGCCTTATGCTGGTTTACTGTTTGCACATTGAGAGCCAATGTACCTGAGTCAAATTCCTCGTGTGTCCATCATACCTGGCCAATAAAACTGATTCTGATACAGTATGTGCATGTTTGCATAAAGTGTGTGTGTATGAAAATATATGGTGCTATCTGTGAAAGGGTGAGGTTCTGATGGTGCATTTAAGAATATTGTTGTATGTGTCTTAGAGAGAATAATAGATTGTGTAAGAGAGTATGGCAGTAAATAAAGGAACGTATGACTGTGCAAGTGACAGAGTATAGTAGTGTATGTGTAAGAGTATAGTTGTGTGTGTGTTAGATAGTATGAATTGCAGCCTAAACGGCCTCTCATAATATACTGCTGTTTATTCTTCTGTGACATCAAGCTCCTTATTGTTCAGAAACTATTGAAAACACATTGAGACACATCATTGCACTAGTTGAAATGTTTTGGGTCGACCAAAATATATAAAACCAAATCTACAGCTGAAAATGCACATTTTACTCAGGTTTGACCAACACTGAATAAAAACAATAGTGCTCAGCTGTCTAATCAAATAATTAACCATTTTTAATGTAAGCATGTATTCGTAACCCACTTACAAAGATGTATGACAAACTAGGGAGGTATGAGGACAAACTAACACATTCTTTGCTTGGTCTTTTCTTGGAACTCGTTGACAGAATAATATAGCACATAGCCAGCCTCCTTTAAGTCTGATAGAAGTCAAGCCCAAATTAACTCTGAAATATTCATATTATGTCTGATTAAAGCTCAAAATTTAAAGCTGAGACAGATGAACAGGGTGAGCCATAGACAACCTTTCAATTGAAGGCAAGACAATTCCATACACAAATGCCCAATGCATCAAAATAGTGTCAGTACATATGAAAATTGCACAAAGCACCCACAGTACTTAAAACAGAATCCTGTTGTTAGCTGCCGAGGTCTTAACAATCTCTAACAAAACCTCTTTATTTTGAAACCGATCTCAAACATCTGTGTGGAATTAGACACAGATACAGACTGAGGAGAGGGGTGGGAGAGCCCGTATGGAGAGAATACAAAGAAAATCAGAAAGCGACCATGTTGGTAAACTATTATAAATGACTAGCAGTACAATAATAAATCTCTTTAGATTGTGTGATGGGACTTTAGCATTTGTGCAAGAGTAGTTCATAGGAGCAGACTAGAGCAGACTTTGAATCTTACTAAACTGCATTAATAACACATTAAAGTCTAACACATTAAAGTCTAATAATTATCTGACCGATTTATTAATTTCTAACAAATTAATTGTTTAAAACATATTTATTTGGCTTGGCTTGTGAAAAACAGTAGGCCTGATGCATTCCTTTTAATTTTGGTTTTAATCTGTTGAACATATGTTAACTGTGTATCTGTGATATTGTGCTTTTATTTTTTCTTTTTATTTTTGGGCTGATCTTAATTACTCTTTTAGATGGTCATCTATTGTGATTCTATTCTGCTATGAAAGGTGCTTTGGTCAGCTGAATGATTTTAGGGTGCTATATACACAAATTTGATTTGACCTGTTTGTTATCAACTGCAAACCCTGTTAGGTAATTTTTTAGTCAGATAGATATTGGTTAGATATTTGTTGTATTAGAAATGTTTAGTGGAGACAGGCTGTCTAGCTCAGGCTGTTAAATGCTTAGTCATTCTCATGAGTTTTTTGCAGGGTGCATATGGCCAAGGACAACTAGATTGAAAAAGTTTAATTGTCAGTAGGCAGGAGGATTATTGTTATTATTATGATATGTTTAGCCGTAAACTTAATGATAATATCGTCCGAGGCTTAATGTCCGGACATGTCCCTGAATGTCCTGTATGTTCTTAGATACACACCACATAATCAACACTCACACACATTGATTTTCTCCATGTGTTGACTACTGCTCTGGTCAGCTGCATAGCTGGCATATCAGGTGATGTCACGGTTTGACGTGCCTGTGTAGAATGGGGTTAGCCCAAACCAGATATAATGTACAGGCCTGTTGGGTTCAGGGTCTTTCATTCTCCGTCTGCCTGCGTGCAGTATTGGAGGGGAAGATGCCTGGACGTGTAATGTTAATTTTGCCTGTGATTCTTTGAATAAACCAGCACGGTTTTTTTATATATATATCCAAGTGGTCCGCTTCGTCTCTCTGAGTTCCTGGTTAAAAGAGCTGGGAGGTATCTTTCAACCATTTTACTCTCCTCGTGAATTCAACAGTTTCATGCTAATGGGAGTGTACATAACACCGCAGGCTAACGCTAGTGCGCTATGGCTCCTAGCACAACTAATACAGTGGTGTGAAAAAGTGTTTGCCCCCTTACTGATTTCTTATCTTTTTGCATGTTTGTCACACTGTAATGTTTCAGATCGTCAAACAAAGTTATATATTAGTCAAAGATAACACAAGTAAACACATCATGCAGTTTTTAAATGAAGGTTTTTATTATTAAGGGAAAACAAAATCCAAAACTATATAGCCCTGTGTGAACAAGTGTTTGCCCCCTAAACCTAATAACTGGTTGGGCCACCCTTAGCAGCAACAACTGCAATCAAGCGTTTTCGATAACTTGCCATGAGTCTTTTACAGCGCTGTGGAGGAATTTTGGCCCACTCATCTTGGCAGAATTGTTGTAAGTCAGCCACATTGGAAGGTTTTCGGGCATGAACTGCCTTTTTAAGGTCATGCCACAGCATCTCAATTGGATTCAGGTCAGGACTTTGACTAGGCCACTCCAAAGTCTTCATTTTGTTTTTCTTCAGCCATTCAGAAGTGGACTTGCTGGTGTGCTTTGGATCATTGTCCTGCTGCAGAACCCAAGTTCGCTTCAGCTTGAGGTCACAAACGGATGGCCGGACATTCTCCTTCAGGATATTTTGGTACACAGCAGAATTCAGGGTTCCA
>NW_018128110.1:516044-517483 GCF_001952655.1 Monopterus albus | reverse complement strand
GAGGTGGAATCTGCTTCTACATAAATGAAGGTCGGTGCACAGGTGTCACAGTGCTACAGAAGACATGTACTGCAGACCTAGAGACTTTTGTTATCAACTGCAAACCCTTTTACTCTCCCCATGAATTCAACAGTTTCATGCTAATGGGAGTGTCAGGGGAGGCAGGTGAGGCTAGCGCACTACGGCTCCTAGCAGAACTGATAACTAGCCTGGAGCTAGAACATTCCGACTCTTCACTCATTGTTCTAGGGGACTTGAACAGCGCAAATCTCACCCACCAACTGCCCAAATACAGGCAGCATATCACCTGTCCCACCAGGGACAAAGTCACACTGGACCACTGCTACACAACAATAAAAGACGCCTATCGCTCTGTCCCCCACGCAGCCCTCAGACTCTCAGATCACTGTATGGTCACACTGTATGTGTGTGCTGATCAGCTGGCTCCCATCTTCACACTCATCTTCAACAGGTCACTGGAGCTGTGTGAAGTCCCCTCCTGCTTCAAACACTCCACCATCATCCCAGTCTCCAAGAAACCCTACATCAGTAGATTGAATGACTACAGACCTGTCGCCCTGACATCTGTGGTTATGAAGTCCTTTGAAAGACTGGTGTCAGCCCACCTGAAGGACATTGTTGACTCCCTGCTGGACCCCCTGCAGTTTCCCTATCGGGCAAACAGGTCAGTGGACGATGCAGTAAACATGGCACTGCATTACATCCTGCAACACCTTGACTCCCCAGGGCTCAGCATTCAACACCATCATCCTGGACATCTTCCACTCAAAACTGACCCAGCTCACTGTGCCTGCCCCCATCAGTGGATTACGAGCTTTCTGACAGACAGGAAGCAGCAAGTGAGGCTAGAGAAAACCACATCTAGCACCCGGACAATAAGCACAGGTGCCCCCCAGGGATGTGTGCTCTTCCCTCTGCTGTTTTCACTTAAAGGCTTTATTCTATTATAAAGCCACGTCCGGTTCTTTCAAACCAGGAACTCAGTGAGACGAAGCGGACCACTTAAGTATATAAAAAAATATAACCGTGCTGGTTTATTCAAGGAGTCACAGGCAAGAAATAACATTACATGTCCAGACATCTTCCATCCCCAAAAATGCGCGCAGGCAGCCCGGAACAAGAAAAGACCCTGAACCCAAGATCTCTATACAATTTAATCACTTCGTTGGGCTAGCCCCATCCTACACAGGCCACGTCAAACCGTGACGTCACCTGATATGCCAGCTATGCAGCTGACCAGAGCAGTAGTCAAACATGGAGAAAATTCAAGTGTGTGGCTGTTGATTAGTGGTGTGTATCTAAAAACATACAGGACATTCAGGGACATGTCCGAACAGTAAGCCTCGGAAAATGTTATGATTAAGATTACGGCTGAGCATATCATGCTACTAGCAATATTCATCCTGCCTGCAGACTCT
>NW_018128110.1:503696-509922 GCF_001952655.1 Monopterus albus | reverse complement strand
TATATACTCAAGTGGTCTGCTTCGTCTCACTGAGTTCCTGGTTGAAAGAACCGGACGTGGCTTTATAATAGAATAGAGCCTTTACTATATTTATGCCATGACCTCGATTGCTTATTTTATTTAACCTCCTGCTGTTACAGTAGTTTTCCTCTCTGAAGCAATCTGATGATCTCTCTCCTGGAATGAGCACAGTGAAAAAAGTCCCACTCTGCAGGGAGAACAACTGAAAAGCTGAAGGTGTCTGTCAACCCACAGCGTTGGCCCAGCCATTTCCAACTCTTGTTCAAAGTCCTCTGTTTAGTTTTTCATATGTATTACTTCTGTGATATTTTAGGTAACCACCACATTTATTCATCTGTTCACAGGAAAGCACAAGTGTTTACTGTCCTCTGCAGGTGTCATCTGATGATCCATCAAAGAGCTCTCTGACGTGTTGTTTCTACATGTCAAGTCCAAGGGTGACCTCCACTCTCCTTCTTACAGCTGGCAACAGGTTTAATCAAGTAACAAGCTGCAGTCGCATCAGGAGGAGCTCACACATGAAGAAGCATGGGTAAAAAAGGAAATAATAATCAGTAATCAGTAAAATAATAATCAGTCATCACAGCGGCCAAGAGGCAGTACAGAAAGAAACTGAGGGGCTTCTATTCTGCTGCTGACTCTAGGCGGATGTGGCGAGGCCTGCAGCACATCACCGACTATAGGACCACCACCAGCATCATCAGCCCCACACACAGCCTGCCAGATGACCTCAACACCTTCTACACCCGCTTTGAGACCTCCAGCTAGAGCACAGAGAGGAAGCACACACACGCCTAGGATCCTCAGTAACTTCTACAGCTGCATTGTCGAGAGCATCTTGACTAGCTGCATCACTGTCTGGTATGGCAGTACTACTGCTATGGACTGCAAGCACCTGCAGAGAGTGATAAAGACTACGGAGAAGATCACCAGGACTCCACTGCCCTCTCTGCAGAGCATCTACTACCACAGAGCCCACAGGAAAGCTGCCTCTATCCTCAAAGACCCCACCCACCCCTACATGAACTGTTCACACCTCTACCCTCAGGCCAGAGGTTCGGAAGTGTGAAATGCAGGACTTCTAGACTGAAAAACTCTTTCTTTCCCTCGGCCATCAGACTCCTAAACAGCTGTCATGGGTTTACAATCAGGGCTTACTTCATCCAGTGCTGACTATTGCACATGCAGCTTCGATGTAGCATACATTATCTCTCATTGTATTCTCATTATATTTTTTATATAGTTTTTATTATATTTCTTTTCACTCGCTGCTTGAAGTGCCTTTAGATCTTTATGCCACTGTTTATCTGCTTTATATTTCACTTGTGTTGTTTGGCATTCAGTGTGGACAGAAAAGTAAGAATTTTACTGTGCAGGTAAACATGTTTTCATACTGTGCATATGACAATAGACACTTTGAATCTTGAATCAGTATTGTATGTCACAATTAGGACATACTGCAGTCATAAATGAAATACATAATTTTAAATAACATTATAAGTATGCTGAAAAAACAGAAAAAAAATCACCTGGACTTGGTTTTAGCTAGAAGACGTTTCACTTCTCATCCAAGAGGCTTCATCAGTTCTGTCCGACTGGTGTTGAGCAGGAGATATTTATACCCCTGGGTGGTGTTTCAGTCCTTCGACGGCCAACAATGTCTCCTAACGACTGAGTCATTATAGCCCAGTATCGGTGAGCGTCGTTACCTGTTGTTGAACCCTCACATGTGGCCCGACATCTATTATCCTGGTGTGAATTAGTGTGGGAATATTTGGGCCCAACATGAAAACATATCATATTGTGTAGATAAACAGAAATGTACTTGACCCCAGCCCCTTCCACACTGAGCCTGAAAGTGCCTGGATATGTCCAAAGTGCACCAATGCCAGTGTTCATTGAGACTTGTATTTACTACAACTTCAATAAAAAGAGCTCCAAGTCTTTTTTACTTCAAAGCCTCTTCTTGCGTTTCACTGCCTCCTCCTCCTTCCCCTCAGATTTCCTTTCTCCAGTTTTGATGCATGAAGTCAATGGCAGTGATGTTTTTCCACCAGAAGCCAATATCCCATATGTATTATTTATTTTTCATTTTCTTTCTGCTCAGTGGTGTGGCGAGGTCAGCCATCTGTTTATAGTGTAAAAAAAAATGCCCCAGCCAGTCAATAGCAAAGACCAGACCAAGTTTAACCCAACTAACCACCGTGCTGCTACTAACCCTGAACATGATTTATTTTCTCTTTTCACCTTTTGAAAAGACCCATGGTCTCCTTACAGAACAGGGTAATATTAACAACAAACTAGAATCAAAATGAGACAAAACAGACAGAATAATAAAATAATTAATAATAATACAGCACAGTGGTGTATTATGATTATAAAGTACCAACAAAGTGCACAATATAGCAATATAAATAACCACAAAAATTACATTAACACTAAAAACAAGGCAGTATAATATACCCACAGTAGCACAATATCACAGTATAAACCATAAATAAGTACCAGCAATAATTCCAAACAGATCAGCACTGATAAGCTTTTAACAGCATACATCTCAGTTGCAGTCTTGAGACAGTAGTACACTGACGGATCGCAATAGGAAGGTTGATCCAAAGCCCAGGTGCAACATTTGAAAACGCTATCACACCAGTCGATACAGGTCTTAAAGAACAGGCAAGTACATAAGGTTGACCAGCTAAATAATGTAAACATATTGCGCCAACCTTTAAATTTTAGTAATAAAATCTTGAATTCCATGATATGAACCCTAACAATTGTTAGGTATTTTTTTAGTCAGATAGAAATTGGTTAGATACTTGTTGTATTAGAAATGTTTAGTGGAGACAGGATGTCTAGGTAGGCTGTTAAATGCTTAGTCATTCTCATGAGTTTTTTGCAGGGTCAGGGTGCATCTGGTCAAGGATAACTAGAGAGAAAAGTTGATGACTGTCAGCAGACAGGATGTTTAATATTATTATTATGACATGTATAACTGTAGCCTTAGCCATAATATGTTCTTATGCTTAATGTCATGACATGTCACTAGAGGTCATGTGAGAATGTTTTCAGCTACACACCACTTAAACACACACACACACACATTGATTTGCTTCATGCTTTGACTACTGCTATGGCCAGCTGCAAAGCTGGCAACAGAGATGTCGCGGTTGACGTTTCTGTGTAGAATGGGGCTAGCCCAACCGAAGAAATAAATGTATAGGCTTGTTGTGGTTCAGGGTCTTTCATTCTTCATCTGCCTGCGCACAGTATTGGAGGTGGAAGATACCAGAACGTGTAATGTTAATTTTACCTGTGATCCTTTGAATAAACCAGCAAGGTTTTTTGTATCCACTTGGACCGCCTCATCTCTGAGTTCCTAGTTAAGAGAACTGGGAAAAATAGCTTTCACCTAACCTAATTGGTAACCAGTGTATGTCTATGGCAGACAGGACATACATTTAAGATATCAGCAATAAAATTTTGATTAGATAAAATTTGAGTTAAAGATATATGCTGACATTTTCACTAGTAACAATTCCTCATTGACATGAATTTGAAAACTAATTTATCTACAAATAGGTTCTGCCTATCTGAATTCCAGATATCTGTAAATACATTCTGACTAGTCAAAACTACTACTCAAATTAAAGACATCTTTAATGGGACTTTGACTAGTCATAATTCCAGTTACAGACATCTTTAATTTGTCACATTTAAAAGATATTGAAATTATTTTTCTGGATATCACAAACTAAGATTTCACTCGTCGAAATTCCATTGTAGATATCAGAAAATAGAGTGCTGACTAGTCAAAACTGCTTTTAAGATTTTTACAAAGATATAATGTAAAAGTATTTAAGGATGTCATTTTAACATAAAAAGTTAGTGACTATCCATAATTCCAATTCAAATATCTATACATTTGCATTTTGATTAGTCAAATTTACAATGAGTGCTGTAGTAGTGAGTCCTAACGTTGAGAAGTACACTTCTGGTCCCCTCGCCCTGAAGTCTGTGGTTAACACAAGGCAGATGCATTTTCAAGTTTTGTTCTATGAAAACCAGAAAATATCCCATTTATGACTTTTAATGCTTTTACATGTCTTGAAATAGGCAGCTGCTAACAACGGACTAAATGAGGGATTTTACACATCATCATGGAGACTCATCTACTCACTAATCTGCCTTTACAGTCTCGTTATTTTTAGACTCGTGCAAACGGTTCTAACTGACACAGCTATGATCACTAGCTAGATCAGGTCATGCTGAGAGGAAAGGGTTTTGCAAAAGAGGTGAGCACTAGAAATCAGATTACAAGTTGGAAGCCATGGTGGTGACACTGAAGCCATGGGACTGTGGTGTAGTTTGGTTATAGCCTAGCAATAGCTTTTTACTTCTGGTGACTGTATTTGGGCTTTAAAAGTCATAAAATTGGTGTTGTGACAATTATCTTGCTGAACAAAACAAGATTCAAGATTCAAAGTGTTTATTGTCATATGCACAATATGGAAACATGTTTCCCTGCACAATGAAATTCTTACTTTGCCGTCCACACTGAATGCCAAACAACACACGTGAAATATAAAGTAGATAAACACAGGCAGGGGTCTAAAAGCACTTTAAACAGCAAGTGAAAAGAAATATAATAAGTATAAAAAATATAATAAAAACACCTGCATCAGAGCTGTATGTGCAATAGTCAGCAGCAATCAGAACACAGTAAAAGATAATATATGCTACATCGAGGCTATATGTGCAATAGTCAGCAGTGGGTGTGCAGTTATACATGTGCAACTGAGCAAATAATCTGTGATTGTAAACCCCTGCCAGCTGTTTAGGAGTCTGAGGTGGGTGGGGTGTTTGAGGATGGAGGCAGCTTTCCTACGCACCCTGCGGTGGTAAATGCTCTGCAGAGAGGGTAGTGGAGTCCTGGTGATCTTCTCAGCAGCAGCACTTACCACTCTCTGCAGGTGCTTGCGGTCCATAGCCGTAGTGCTGCCATACCAGACAGTGATGCAGCTGGTCAAGATGCTCTCGACGATGCAGCTGCAGAAGTTGCTGAGGATCCTATGCGACATACCAAACCTCCTCAGCATCCTCAGGAAGTACAGCCGCCATTGGCCCTGCTTGACCAGCTGTGGACGCCCAGGTATTTAAAGTATCATACATTACCATTTGTCACAGAGCTTATTTTCCAAAAGCCTATGGAAAAATTCCACTGGCTTCTTGCTGAGGGAACCAGGTGATGCTATCTAGGATGGCCTACACAAACACCTCAGGACATATGGAGCCAAAGTGAGTGAAACACAACCATGTGTTTTGGCACTCTCCAGGTGCCGATCCTGGAACTAGAGCCTCAGTTCACAACGGCAGCACAACTCAGCTGGAAAGCTTGAGCCAGTGTGTCCTTTCACTGGCATTTTGTGTTTACTTTTATGAACTGCAGGGATCACATTAGCACACCCTCTCAGTTTTAAAGTTATACAATAATGTGTAGCATTTACAATTAAAGACTTTTTGTACTTTGACAGTTGAGTATATTTGTATTGGCTGTGGACTGTTGCTTTTGTTTTACTGCCAACACCGTTCTTTGGAGCTCATCTTCAGTAATTTGCTGTTCATGTGCACTCATACTATCTCTGGTTGTCAAATATTGTACCTTTTACTCCACTACATTTATTTGATAATTTTTACATCTGAGTTACTTTCATAATCAGATTAATAATAACATACACTATGATTTAAAGACTTTATTGATTCTTGGTGGAAAATTCGCAAGCTATCCGTTAGTGTGTAATGCTGTTCAAATTATAAACATATAAGGTAGTTGAAATACTGTAGCTCTGCCAGCTGCAACAATAAATGTTGATGTGGACAGTAATACATCAGTCCAGTAATATGACATACATGAATGTGTATTGTCTATTATGTATAATGAGTACTTTTAGTACATTAAGTATGTTGATGCTAATACTTTTGTATTTTCATTTAAGCAACTATTTTATGCAGGACTTTTACTAGTAACAGAATATTTTGTAGTAAAGAGTACTTCATTCACCACTGGTCTCTCTATCTGTCTCCCTCTTTTCCCATCTCCCTTTCTGTGACCCACTTGCAAATAAAGGCAGAGGTGCTAGAAAAAATGACTTACAAAAAAAAAAAGTGTGTGTGTGTGTGTGGGGGGGGGGGGGGGTATGAATTA
>NW_018128110.1:500034-503682 GCF_001952655.1 Monopterus albus | reverse complement strand
GTGGTGGGGGGGGGGGGGGGGGGTGTAATGAAATGTTGGGTTTATTGGTGTGAAAATGGAAGGGGCATAGTTCAGGTCAGGTCCCACTCCTGAACTTAATCACATTATCTCCATTTAAGTGCATATGTGCATCCAAATACCTGTTTGTCCAACTGACCCTGTAAATGTTTTGCCCCATTAACACACTGTGTCACATTAGCCCTGGCTGCTGGCCAGACATTGGATAAACACTCACTGTCTGTGTGAGCGAACATCTGAGTTTTGTTCTCAGCATAGCAGGCAATCAAGCCACCTGATCAAATCATTAAATGAGCACTGTCTAACAATTTCTGTTAGAAAATGACATTTTAGCACTTCCTTTAATTGACTTTATTGCAGCCATAAATCAATGTGAGATGCAAATGTGCTTGAACATGTCAGAGAAAGTCTTCACATGCAGAAACAGATGGGAACTGTTGCTATAATTTCCATTTTAGATCAAAATGACACAAACACACATCTGATGCTGTCTGGCTGAAGGATGAGGCCAATAACCATGTCTCTGATGATTGTATGTCTCTTCACATGCAGACCATGGTCATCTCACACAGCTGCATCAAAAAAACCAATCCTCAGGAAATAGGGTGAATTTATAGTTTCTGTTTACTGTAAAGCTGGCATTTTGATTGTAATCTTTTTTAATTTGTTTATTTTTTCCTTATTTGCTTTCTGTCTTTCCCAATTTTCTAAAAGTCAGTCACAGTTTATTATTTTATAATACATATACATTGCAGTACTGAAAAGAATGTGGTGGCTGGTATAAAACAAAATATTATACTACATTTCACTTTCACTTTAAATGCACTACATTATAAAGAAATTAAACTCTGCCTCTTCTTCCAGGGAATTGTTTGGACCTAACAATCCCTGAGGATTTCCAAATCCCTTTGTGAAGCATCGGTCCATATATCCTCCTCGTCCGGTGAGAACACAGCTCTGGCCTACATTTCACAGCTCATTAACTATATGAAGACTTGCTGCTGAAAATATACAAAGCATCACTGTGTTGTCTCCAGGCCCACTTCAGAGAGATAGCATGTGTCTGAAAGCTACAGAGTATGGAATTATATACATGAGCAGCGACAGAGGCTTACAGGTCAGAGAAGTGGGCTTGAGACTAGGCTGTGGAGAAAACATGCTTGATGGGTATATAGATAGGTGTATTTTATTGTCTCAGCTAAATACAAAAAAAAATTTTCTGCATTATTTAAGGTGGAGTGTGGAGTAATTTGTACAAACAGTACCCACACATTTTGTTGCATGTGAAATGTTTAAAATCTGATATTAATGGAGAAATGAAATGTATATTTGACAGGGTATAAAGCCTGCTGAAATAAGGGCCACAATTGATAGATCTTAATTTAAAATATCAAGAAAAATTGTTGGCTAAAAGAGAGGTAGTGTAGACAAATGTGGAAGCAAATCCACAGAAACATCTCCTACAAAAAGACAAGACAACAGTGGCTGTTTTGAAACAAAAGGGCTGTGTGAATTTCCAGTCATGGAGGCAATGTAGATTTACTAACCCTACAAGTAACATCCATGCTTTTGGGTTTGACTGCATCAAGGGTTCCACTTCCCGGCTTTCCTTTCCTGTTCTTATTCTATTATAGCTGCTTTCTCTTGGAGTTTTCACTAATGTACCTTCAAAACAATGAATGGAATGACATAAGGAATATAATCACCTTTATTTGGCCAAGTATGTTAGACACAAGCAATTTGTTTCCGGTACAGAACCGAGGCAGCCATCTGCAGCGCCAACTCAACAAATGGCTCTAACCATCAGGCCACCAGGATCATCTCTGAACTTGGGGGTTCAGTGTCTTGCCCAAGGACACTTCGATATGTGGACTGCAGGCACCGTGAATCAAACCACCAACCCTCTGGTTGCTCTACCCACTGAACCACAGTCACAGCATATTAGTATTAATTTTTAAATAGTGTAAATACAATATGAAGGATTTTGAATGTGTAAAGGATTTGAAAAAGATGGTGATGAACAAATGGACTAAAGCTCAGAAATGATGAGTTGGCCAGTTTCTGATCAGGTGCCAAGATTTAGTTGCAGCTTTTAAACTGTGAGCTGCTTTTTACTATCATTACAAACTTTCTGTCTTTGAGTTTTGGATTGTTTGATTGGCAAAGCAATTAATTTAAACAAATTCCATTTGGCTTTTGGAAACTGAGATTTGTATTTATTTACTAGTTAATTAACCAAACAATAATGTTATATTAATATCATTCTTTTTGTACTAGTATTTCACATATTTGTGTGCAAAGAAAAACTTTGTGCAAGACACATCCTCCACAGAACCATGTCCAAGTGACACCACACAGTTTTATCTCAGGATCACCTTTTCAGCTCCTGTTTTCAGTCACTTTTTTACTCACCCACCTCTGGTCTGGGTGTCACTGAACCATCAATAGCTGATTAATGTCCCCCTGCCGTGAGCGTTAATTGACATAATCTATATGCCATTAGCTCTGCCCATCTGCAGAGTCAATGTGTTCCTTCACCCACCATTTCACATAAAGTGGTCTTGCCCCTCACCTTGGGCTAATGGTGAGCCGAACCAGGTCAAGGTCCTTGCAGGGGGTACCTCTAACGAAAAACTATATTTGGGGAATGTCAACTGGGTGACACCCTTGATGGGAGAAACAGTGGGAGCTGTCTTAGATTAAGCCATACTGTGCAACTCGCCAACCGCTCTAACCATGAAGAAGGAGAGCTCTAATCATCAGGTTGCTAATCTCAGTCATTTGAACTAATCCTTTCTATCACATAAGGAGTCATAAAGTACACATATATAGACAATTCCAGAAAAGCGATAACAACTTCATCCCATCCCAACAATTCCATCCCTCCATCACTCCAAAAAAAAAAAAACACGGCACCCAAGCGCCCACCGAGGCAAACGTGTTTGCGCGCTCCACTCTTGAATGCCGTTTTTTTCTTCGTTTTCTTCTTTTTTGTGTGTTTTTTGCTTTTTCTGCAGTGCACAAATGTCATGCACTGCTTACATACAACAGATAGGCATTGCTGGATATCGCCATCTCACAAAGCCACTGGGAATTTACTGGTTTCATACCACCGGAGCTACAACTCATTGTTTGCTCCGGTGACAATAACAACAATGGCGAGGAAAGCCACCATCGCCCGCGGGGAGCCTCCGGAGCACCAGGCACAAGCGAGCAGGCTGAAGTCAGGAGAGCAACCCGGAGACGGAGACGGGGCAGGCGAGGAGGACTCCATGCTAGGCTAAAAGCTCGTGCTACCCAACCGCCATTACCCAGCCTCTTCTTTGCTAACGTACAGTCTCTGGAAAACAAACTGGATGAGCTAAGGGCTAGGATTACAACACAACGGGAAATCAGAGAATGTTGTGCTCTAGTTCTCACCGAGACTTGGCTTTCTGACAGAGTTCCAGACTCAGTGATTCAGCTACAAACACACACTCTACATCAAAACAATCACACAACCGCTTCAGGGAAGGTAAAGGGAGGTGGTGTGTGTGTGTGTGTGTGTTCATTAATAACTCATGGTGTGGAGATGTACGGACTGTTTATAAGCACTGTTCACCAGACGTAGAGTTTTTATTGCTGAAATGC
>NW_018128110.1:497719-499892 GCF_001952655.1 Monopterus albus | reverse complement strand
GACCACATTTCTTTGTTCCTGTATCCAGCTTACAGACAAAGACTGAAACAAACAAACCCTGTCACCAAACAAATTAAACTCTGGACCCCAGAGGCTGAAGGCACCCTGCAGGACTGTTTCGCCCAGACAGACTGGGATGTGTTTAAAGCTGCAGCCACCTCAGAGGACTTTTCTGTCAGCATACAGGACTATGCTGAGTATGTGACCGGATACATTAGCACCTGTATTGACAACATTGTGCTCACCATACAAGTCAGGAGGTTTCCCAACCAGAAGCCCTGGATAAACAGTCAGGTACACCACATGCTGCATGCTCGCTCTCATGCATTCAGATCAGGCAATGAGACAGAGTACAAAGCTGCAAAGTACAGACTGAGGAAAGCCATCACAGCGGCCAAGAGGCAGTACAGAGAGAAGCTGAATGGCTTCTATTTGTCTCCACAGGACACTGGCGTACCCACCTACGAAGCTTTGAGTTGCTGGTTTATTTTTCTAAACAGGGAAGTCGCCATCAACCATCACCAAACATGTCTGAATCACTGAAAATACCTGGAGCTGTGAGCAGTATTTCACAGGCCTGGAACCACAGTTTTGGTGTGGGGGAAAGGACAGCAAACATTGAGATTCAGCATTCAGCATAATTAGTATTTAGAAAATTCAATGAATGAGCTTTTTATAATATTTTAGGTTTTAACCCAGCCATTTTTCTGACTGGAATAAAGTAGAGCCAACATCTTTTCTCCTTTAAAGAAGTCAAGAAAATCAGCCAAAGAACTGTGGAGTTCTCGTTAGAAAGCTGAAGAAAGACAAGCAGAGCTGAGTAATGTTCTCAAAACACAGAGGGTCAGGAAATTCACCATGCTGTAAAGTACAGGAAACAAAGAAGAGGCAGGCTGAATTTGTGGTGTATATTTAGATTGAAGGCAGCACAGAGAGAAGACAAGAAAAAGAGAGAAGGAACAGAACCGGAGAGAGTATAATGAAGTTGGGGAAAACTTCCGGGTTGCAAGCGAGAGCAGACGTCTTGACTGCTCCTCTTATCTGTTTTACGATTTTTCACATCTTCTACACTTTCAAGTCTTTGAACAAATTCTATAACTATTAAAATGCCTTCAAGAGGGAAAAGACCTAATAAATCAGAAGTGAATGAGGATATGGAGGCAGAAGAAGTGTATCACAGAGCGGCGCAAGTAATAGACATTGTGGATCAGCAGAAGCAGATGTACATCGCGCTGATGAACCAACAGCAGGAAAACTTCAAAGGCTTCATGCAACTAATTATGGAGACAAACAACAAGAGACTCGATGACATGAAATGCAGGTAACAGGAGATAAAAACGAGTTTGCAGTTTACCCAGCGAGAGGTCGATGTGATTAAAGTTAACATGGGTGAGCAGTCAACCCAAATTAAAGGTACAAGGGATGGAGTTTATGAAACCTGTGAGTACCTGAAAGTCATATCGGACAAAGTGGAATACTTGGAAGCACAAACCAAGCGAAAAAACCTGATCTTTGCTGCCTGAAAGTCATATCGGACAAAGTGGAATACTTGGAAGCACAAACCAAGCGAAAAAACCTGATCTTTGCTGGAATTCAAGAGTCAGCGGGAGAAAGCTGGACGGATGCAGAGGGTAAAGTTAACGAGGTTCTCAAGAACAAGCTGGTGATACAGCATGAAATTCCGATGGAGAGGGCTCACAGAGTCGGGAAAACCTCCGATCGTGGTCCAAGGGTGGTGATGGTAAAGCTGATGAATGAGAAAGACAAAACACTCATTTTGCAGCAGGCCAAGAAGCTTAAAGGAACTAACATTTATATAAATGAAGATTACACCAAAGCTGCGAGGGAGAGAAGAAAGGAGCTGATGCCCAAGTTAAGAGAGGCAAGGCAGAAAGGAGACATTGCTTTTCTGAGATATGATCGACTAGTGACCCGTCCTCAGAACCAGGAAGCAGGACCCAAGTCCAGCACTCCGAAGACCAGCGTGCTGAGACAGGGAGTGGAAGGAGGGGCCGCTGGACCCACGGCTGTATGGGAGAGATTCGATTTGAAAGAAATTTGAAGAAATACGCAGGTGTATTGATATCTGCGATGGCAGATGAGTGTCGAGTCTACAACACCAAGCATGACACATGTACTGAATGAGGCAAGTGATTTGTCTCATAAGTTAAAA
>NW_018128110.1:489880-495710 GCF_001952655.1 Monopterus albus | reverse complement strand
AAAATTCATGCTATACGTACAACCAAAAAAAGATTTTGTATTTCCATAAGTGGGGTAAAACTATGGAATAATTTAAGTGTAGACATAAAAAATAGTAATAGAATTGACGAGTTTAAACATAAATATAAAGGTATGTGTCAATCAAGATATATGCAAGAACAGGCTTAATGATTAATTAGATGGAACATTGTGGGTGTGGTGTATGAATGTTAACACTTTGTAATAATTCTTTAGTATATTACTTGTGTGGTGTAGAAGATAATTATTTAAGAATGTAATTATGTAAGAATGTTAACACGGTTATAATTTCTTAGTATATTACTTGTGTGTTGTAGAAGAGAATTATTTATGTAGAGATGCTGCTTGCAAACCAATGATGGTAAGATGATGTCATGGGGTAGGACTGGATAAGTCTGACTTCTTCCTACTCCATTCAAGCATGTACTAAGTATAAGCAAATTGATATTAGATTAGCATTTGTTGGATATGTGTAAAATTATGTGTGTTGACATAGCTACTGTCTTTACATGCTTGAAAGAATAAATCAAATCAAAATCAAATCAAATCAAATCAAAGTTGAGGAGACTAGAAGGGATTGATTTTCTCTGACATTTCCCTCTGAAAAAGTTCTGAACTAGTCAGAATAAAAAAAAAAAAGAGAAAGAAAGCATAGCTAAAACATACACTGGCTCCCCCAGCCGTTTCTTAGCAACAGTCTGCACCCGAGGCGAGAACAACGAGCTGTGGAGATGGAGTGACAGAGAAAGAAAGCTGCAGAACAGAAGAGAGAGAGAGAAGCTAGAGACATTGGAATGTGCACCACGCTGTTTGGTCCATATTGATTTTAACTGATATCTTCATTAATTCCTTCAGGATATTTTTAAAGTCCCACCCACATTCAGGAAACACATTTCTGAAGACTCTCACCTACGATCATTATCTTTAAACCTACAGGGATTATATAACTGTTTACATATTCAAAGCCCCTTTTGGCCTTTAAACTACTCAGTGTTTTTGTTAAAGTTACTGTACAGTCCTTAAAGCAGCACCACTGAATATCTGATATTAACAGTAAATGAAATGACTGTGTAATGTGAAAGCGGTAAACTGTAAAGATGAATCCACAAATAGTTATCACGCAATTCCAAAAATGTTTCCAGATGCAGCAGGCAGCTGGTTTTATTGAGAAAACCCTAAAAAGCATGTCTGGCTCTAGTTCAGCAGCAAACAGCAGACAAATAAGGTTAAGGACATGCTGGTGATCACAGCAGAGCATTTACCAGAGCCAGTTGTTGTTCTCAACAACTGGTTGAAAGCTAAACAGCAACTAGAAAGAAATTCTGTATTGGACTCACAGTATATTCATCAGGTGGAAAGAAACCTGATTCCAAACAAAGACTTGTTTTCTTTCTTGTCTGCTTCTCCATCACCACCTTGTGACATAATAACGGTGTCAACATTGTGTTTGTAGCTCGTTCTACTGCCCCTATGTGGCCAAAAAATCTATTATGCAGCATTTAATCACATCCATTATTTGATACTGTCCATCTGTTTCAGTAATAGCCATTTAAAGTAAATGCAATGTGTTAATACTCTACAAACAGTGGTTTCAGAAATGTTCAGACCTTTTCACTTTTTGCACTTCTATTGTGTTGCTGAAGACATGCTGTGAAAACTGTTGATCATCATTTTATTATTGCTGGGATAGTTGTTGCCAAATAACTAACAACTACAGCATAATAACTCTTAAGGATCTAATATATTAAAGTACACAACAGACAAAGACATGCATACCAAATGATGTCAAACGAGTGGTTTGGATCGGAAAACATATTCACTGTGCTCTGGAACATCATTACATAAAATGTGTCAAGAGCTATACTTCATAATAATTATAAACAACGTTTAATTATCTTCCTCTAATTACCTACTTAAATGTTAACATGCAAACCTCAGTTCCTTTCTCTGTTTTTGCTAATTTTGCTTTCAAGAACTAAGTTCTAATTTTGAAAAGTAAGATTATATGTCGACATAACTGAGTAAAATGATTTTACATATACAACCTGGGATATCCCTAAAATATCTAATGAAAGTGAGAGAATAGGTCGACTTGTATTTTTTGTGGTGCACACAGCAATGAACACTTGATAAAGGTACAGTACAAACATGTCTGCTGCTCCTCAGCAGAAACGCAGTATTTGACCTTGATCCCAGCTTGGCAGGCAGACAGCTCGAGCCACCAGATGGCTGGCGACCCATCGACTATGGCTGCTGTATAGGGGGCAAACACACAAATATACATACACAGTATGGTGTGTGCACGCTGAATACAGCCAGAAATGGATTTGGGAGGTATTGCTGTTTGAAGTCAGTTGTCTTTTATCACTGAAGAGCTTAGACTGTGCTGGAGCTGGATAATTGGGCTCACATGCCAAAAGCTTCAAGACAGAGAGAGACATGAAGACAGTCCAAACGAGACCTGTAGAATGTAGTGAGTACAGATACTTACAGTATGAATCAGCCCAGACGTTTACTGTTTTCGCACAGTAAACAACATACTAACTGCAATTGGGCACAGTGGAGAAATAAACTGTAAAATCATTGCATCTAATGAGTTTGACTGTGTGGACACTTCCACTCTTTGTGGTTAAGGTACTATTAGAATGGTAAGACTTACAGATAAGGGGTGCTGGCGTGAAGCATTACAACCATCAGGCTGTGTCCTGCACTAGCTTCCTTTCCCTGGAACCTTCAGCAACTTGATTTTGAATCAGAGCTGCTGAAACAACAGGCTCTGCTGGCTGCTGATGCTTTGGGTTGCTGTATAGTACTGGATGTGCTCTCCTTGTAAAATTGTTGTTTGATTGTATTAGACTGGTCTGTATTTAAGATGCCTGTATAGGTTGTTGTTGTTGTTATGATCATTCATAGTGTGATTCTTGTGGGAATTAGTTTTGTTTCATTCTTGTGACATTAAACTAACGTGCACTTTCACTTTTTCAAATCTGTTTTTAAAAATTAAATGTATTTATTATTCCTATTATTTTTGATGGCCTATAGTGCATGCTCTCCTTAAACAGTTTTACAGTCTGATTTAATCTTTTTCCATGTATGTACAATAGGATTTAGTAAATCAACAATAGCCTGTCAGATTTCATCTTCATGACTGACTTTTGACAGTTTACTCAACTCTGGCTACAAAAAGTAAGCAAACTGCATTTATGTGTGGCCAGCCAATGCCTTTTAGAAATATAGAATATATCTCTATATTTGCTTATGTCTGTTCTTCTTCTTCAGCAGTGAGGTTTGTGTGAAAGAGGGTGAAATAAAGAGACAGTGTGTTTGGCACAGTAATGGCACCTAAAGATAGAAACCAAGTTTGAGAGGTGAGAGGAGCAAGCATGGCTTGTTTCAGAGGTACAATATCTAATCTATGATCTGAGCCTGAATCAAGGCAGAGAATAAGTGATGATTCTGTCTCTCTCTCCTTTCTTCCTTGTTAAGATCCTCACCTCCTGCTCTATGTCCATCCACTTTTAGATGTCATCATCTGTTCTCACTAGCTCAGTCTCTTCCCTCACACAGATATATTTCTTACTGTTCTCAGAGTTGCCAGTTTTCAGCCTGATGTTTTTCCTCATCCTCTGTCTTAGCCAGTAATAACACAACACCCACCATATGCTTCATGTGCCGTCACGTTCTTTGCATTTCACAGCCGCGTGCCGCTCATCCCTCTGTTATCCCTCACCTCCTTTCTAAGTGTCTTCTGTTGAATACACGTTCCCCTGCCAACACTAATTAAAGGTTTTTTATTTTTCAAGTTGCCATGAATGACACATTTGGTCCGTGTGCTTGGTGAGGATGTTGAGCTGAATTCTCACAGTACATGTAAGTGTGTTTGCTTCAGCTGCAGTGGAAACACTGCCTTTACTTTATAGATTAATATATTAGACCAGTCCCTATAGACAGTATATAACAAAACTGACTACACAAAAATGTTCATTCAAGTTATGGTAAAACTCTAGCGATGTTTAGGGTATTTAACAACCAGATCAGACTGAAAGCAACAAAAGTGAGCTGTGACCGCTGCATCAAGATCCAGTTTACTTGTGAAACTTGCAGCAAAAGTTAAGGATATTTGCATGAACAATATTATAAAGGAACCCGTGAACACCACAGCTTTCTCAGTGTGGGTTGTGTCTAATGGCACACGGCTCCACATATCTGTGAAACAACTGATGCCAGTAATAACGCCATTGTTTTCCTGCTCTGCATTTCTATTTTTCACTATAACTACATCAGTTTGCCATTTTTTGGATCACGGCTAAGCTACCTCTGGTGAAAATCAGCAGATGTTTCACACTAAAAGCTGACTAGGAACCAGCAGGACCCTGCCCTTTTTATTCAGCCCCTGTTAATATAATATGAGTTCAAAGCAACACATCCAGCAGCTCAGGGGGCGCAATCCCTCCACAGGCTTTTAATATGAACAAACACTGGTGTTTCATTGCCAGCTTTTATAATATATCAAAGAAAAGTGAGAATTGAAAAACTACATATTACCCATCTAATTGAACTGATCGATATTACACTGACTGTGAATATGTAGCACTCAAAATGAACTTTCTCTAATTTCTGCAAATGAATGAACATTAAATCTTTAATGATGGAGCCCTGCTTCTGCATCGATTTCACATGCAGATGGAGCTTAAATAGTCATTTCAATCAATGTACAAACTTACTTTGATTAAAAAGAAAAGCAGGGAAGCCTGGGCTTCTGGCTGCCTCATTCTGGTGTTTAGTTTGAGTTTAAGTCACTGGAAAGGATGGTAAAGTAAATCCTGCCAACACGGTGCCGACTGAAGTGAAATCAATTGTTAACCTCTATGTCTATCAGCCTGTCGGTTTGCAGAATGAGTGTGAAAGTGGTGGTGTTATCATGACAGTTCCCTTGTGTTGCTGAAGCACAAGTCTTTGTTAATAGAATTCATATAGAAAGTGCAGATCAGATCTGATCACGCATGCTGCTCTGACTGCAGAGCATTTTAACAGAGCAAAGTGAATCCAGAGAAAGAAAACTGGTACAAACCCCAGTCAAACTGAAGATGTCAGGAATGACAGCAGTTTTGTTTCTCTTTAGCAGAATAATCACTCAGCGATGTTCAGTCTGCAGCTTCTGTGTTGTCTGACTCAGGTGTCAGTCATACACATGTGCACACACTCTTTTGTTTTCATGCCTTGTGAGCACTTGATATTGTCATAGAGTCAGATGTAACCACTTTGACCAGACTGTGTGATAAAACTCATTGTCTTAATGCCTTTCCTAGCAACTTGTCCTGATTTTAACCATGACTAAAAGTCTCAGCCCAGCCCTAACCTAAACTACTTCTAACCTGAACCCTCAAATCAAGTCTTAACCCACAAATTGAAGGTGAGTCAGAAAGCAAGAACCAGCCAAAATGTCCTCACTCCCACAGTCTAAACCTCAAACTGGTCCTCACAATGTATAGGTGTACAAGTGTACATGCATACATTAGTCATCCTCTAGTAGTGAGAACACCCTATCAGGTTGCATACATTCCTTAGCCCCTTAGTCTGGATTCAGACAGACTTTCTATTTAACCAAAACCTATTGTAGTTCCAACTATAACCCTAAGACTAAGTCGTAACCTCAGGCAGCCCTATGAAGTTGTGAGGGCCTGCCAAAATGTCCTCACAACTATGGTTTTGAACAAAAATGTGTCATCACGTTGTAAAGACACAGCAATACACAGAATCCACAGCACCCTGTGATCCACTGCCTGAAAGGAAAATCAGCTGGAAAGGCTCC
>NW_018128110.1:487372-489801 GCF_001952655.1 Monopterus albus | reverse complement strand
GGCCTCTCAGCTCTGCTTGTTTGCTTTCCAGTTTGTTTACAAGTGAGTTTAAAATCACATCGGAAGCAGCAAGCTGCTTCTGTCTCATTGTCAGGAGGAGCAGCTGATGATTGAGTTCATTAGGTTAGAACAGATTGCATTACATTATAATAGATTAGATGTTACCGATCCCAACGGTGACACTGGCTAATTGCAGCAGATAATACTAATAACCAAATAAACTATGGCACTCTGGAGTTATGTAGAATACTGCTACTGGCAGTGAAGATATTCAGTAATGATAATTACAGAATTTAAATTACATTGAAAATTTGAGAATGCTGGTATCTGATATCTTCAAAGTATTATGTTGTTTTGTCTGATGAAACTAGGGGATGTCTCCAGCATAACTGCTAGCTTTCACAGTTTTTGTTTGCACATTGTATTAGCAGACACATTGTAACTGATCTAAAGGTTTAGGTTACCTGCCTTGTCCTCTGTGAGGGATGTGACACGGTGGCCTTTATTTCAAACACCATGCTTCAGTCTGTTTGTGCCTCAAAAGAGGACATCCTGGGCTTTCTAGTGATGTCACACAAAATGGCGTGTGGCCAGCAGATTACATGTTCTGTCTTTTTAAAATGGCAACAATTGCAGCTAGCAGCTTTTTTCGTCTGGGTCTCAGGAGGCTGGGACTCCAGGGTTTGTCTGCTGAAAAAAGAAAGAACGAAAAAGATAGAACACACTGTTCTTGGCAGTGCACTCTTCCATAAACAGGACAAAAGAGCAGCTTCTGTAAGTATGGCATCAGAAGATCTATATGAAAATCTGGGTAAAATTAGATCTTTTGCTCATGGAAAATATGGTGGTTTGAAGGAAACCGTGAACCAGAGAAATCACAGTAATCCTTATCAGTAACACACTGACTCGCCTTCTCACTGGTGGGGATAATACCCCAAACTGGCTGAATTTCATCAGTGAAGATGGGTGGTGAAATTCAGGTGCTTCATCACCAAGAAAATGTTTCAAAGTGAGTTAAAGTAAAAACATTGCTTCTTTCACATCTGTGCATCTGACAAGGAGTCAAGGAGGAAGTGATACAGGAAAGATGAAAATGTAGCAAATGGAAAACGCATCAGGGTGGAAAAATAAATCAGAGGAACAGAGGTAACACACACCACATACTGGTGCTTAGCAGCTCTGAGCAGCTGTGCACATTAAAAACTAGGACCTAGACCTACAACAGCAGCACTGGTATAAATATAACCTTAACTGCATTTCAAAACTGCTACCTGCTCAAATGGCTGTGCCTCTTTCAGACAAGCCTACTCTGATCACTTGTGCTCTGCTGTTCACCTCAGCTTTTGATGGTGTTGCAAAGCTCCAGTGAGGCAATCAAATTGTCTGGTTTTTATTTGATTGCCATTCAAATGCTGCATCATTTTGATGAGTTCATAGCAAATTATATAGATGCAATTAATGGACATATCATTTACTCCCTAAGACTGCTGGATTTTGTTTTGAATTTTCTTCCATTCTATCAAAAAACAGCTACAGTCCAAGTTTCATCCATTGATCCTAATAAATGATAGCTGTCTTCAACAGAAAACACTTGTCTAAATATAATGCTGGATTTTTTTGTGTTTATTAATATCCTTCTTTAACAAACATGCATGTTGGAGGCTATATCACATTTTAGAACAAAAACCAGTCACTGTCCAGCACATGTACACAGTGACTTTATACTGTATAATGGCAGTTGTTTGTTTTTCATTAAATAGTATGAACACATCTGTTAGTCTCTGTACTTTATATGATATAAGGATAAGGACAATCACCTTTATTGGCCAAGTACAGGTGCATCTCAATAAATTAGATTATCATGGAAAAGTCCATTTATTTTGGTAATTCAACTCAAATAGTGAAACTCGTGTATTATATAAATTCAGTACACACAGACTGAAGTAGTTAAAGCCGTTGGGTCTTTTAATTGTGAAATTTTGGCCCACATTTAACAAAAACCCACCAAATCACTATCTCAATAAATTAAAATATGGTGACATGTCACTCAGCTAGTCAACTCAAAACACCTGCAAAGGTGTCCTGAGCCTTCAATATGGTCACTCAGTTTGGCTCACTAGGCTACACAATCATGGGGAAGACTGCTGAACTGACAGTTGTCCAGAAGACAATCATCGGCACCCTTCACAAGGAGGGTAAGCCACAAACATTCATTGCCAAAGAAGCTGGCTGTTCACAGAATGCTGTATCCAGAAAGTTGAGTAGTAAGAAAAAGTGTGGAAGAAAAAGATGCACAACCAACTGAGAGAACCGCAGCCTTGAGAGGCTTGTCAAGCAAAATCGATTCAAGAATTTGGGTGAACTTCACAAGGAATGGACTGAGGCTGGGGTCAAGGCATCAAGGGCCACCACACACCGCCGTGTCAAGG
>NW_018128110.1:481023-487190 GCF_001952655.1 Monopterus albus | reverse complement strand
GTTGTTTGAAGTCCAGTGTTAAGTTTCCACAGTCTGTGATGGTTTGGGGGGCAATGTCATCTGCTGGTGTTGGTCCACAGTTTTTTTTTTTTGAAAACCAAAGTCAATGCACCCGTTCACCAAGAAATTTTAGAGCACTTCATGCTTCCTTCTGCTGACCAGCTTTTTGGAGATGCTGATTTCATTTTCCAGCAGGATTTGGCACCTGCCCACACTGCCAAAAGCACCAAAGGTTGGTTTAATGACCATGGTGTTGGTGTGCTTGACTGCCCGGCAAACTCACCAGACCTGAACCCCATAGATTCTCTATGGGGTATTGTCAAGAGGAAAATAAGAAATGAAGAGACCAAAAAATGCAGATGAGCCGAAGGCCACTGTCAAAGAAACCTGGGCTTCCATACCACCTCAGCAGTGCCACAAACTGATCACCTCCATGCCACACCGAATTGAGGCAGTAATTAAAGCAAAATGAGCCCCTACCAAGTATTGAGTACAGTACATACAGTAAATGAATATACTTTCCAGAAGGCCAGCAATTCACTAAAAATGTTTTTTTAATAGGTCTTATGAGGCATTCTAATTTATTGAGATAGTGAATTGGTGGGTTTTTGTTAAATGTGGGCCAAAATCATCACAATTAAAAGACCCAACAGCTTAAACTACTTCAGTCTGTGTGTACTGAATTTACTGTATATAATACATGAGTTTCACTATTTGAGTTGAATTACTGAAATAAATGGACTTTTCCACAATATTCTAATTTATTGAGATGCACCTGTATGTTACACACAAGGAATTTGTTTCCGGTACAGAACTGATGGCAGCCATCTGCAGTGCCAACTCAACCAATGGCTCTAACTATCGGGGGCAACGGGGTGGTTCAGTGTCTTGCCCAACGACATGTGGACTGCCGGCACTGAGGTTCAAACCTTCAACCTTCTGCACCACTGTCACCTCCCCATATATTTCAATCCTAATGAAATCAGGCAGTCAGACAAATAAAGGTTACTGCCACGTTCTAACAGTTTAGATGAGCCCATGTGGCTTGGTTTTACTGGTTGTGGAATTCATTTCATATAGCTTTGTAACTCTAGGTTCTTCTTCTTTTTTTAATCTCAGGGCTTCATGTAGAATTGTACCATGTCTCTATGGCGATAAACCCCTTTAGTGGCTCGGGGCTGCCAATATTTTATCTCAGCACCATCACAGACAGGTGGAACTGATTGAAAAGAAATTATAAAAAAGGAGTAAAAAAAAAAAGCAAGACAGCATCTGCAGAGCCTGGCTGAGGACATTGGAGGGAAGACTGAATACAGGTTATCAAATCTGAACCCAAAATAAATCTCTTTCATCAAGCTCTATGGCTCATTCTTTCTCTGATGCCTTTTTTGAGCTGCCTGTTACACGCTGTATAACTACATCAAAGTCACACTGAACTGCTGACTCAGTTGAGGCTCTGGCTGCAAACCCAGATGCACAGAATTGTCACTCCCACTAAATTCAGAAATATAAGTTAAAATGTGGAGTGAACTAAATTAAATTCAAAGTCCCACACTGCATACAATCGATACAGATATTCATGAATTGCAATTTGGATGTTGCTTCTAGCAAAAAATCCTCCAACATGACAGCAGATCGGCTGTTAAACATTTACATGATCAATTAAGACACTTAATGATGCTTGAATTGACTTAATGAGTTGTCGTTTATATGAAAGTGATCCGTTATGAACAATAGTTATATTTAAAAGTTTGTTTGTGTCTCGAAAACAAAACAAAAAACCCTGGCAAAAAAACGTGACCACCTTTCTGACTGGTGGTGGGTCACCAAACAGTTCAACTACACAACACATGACGCGGTTCTTCCGACATAAAAGCACACAATAAAATGTCTGCATTCGCACTTTGCCTGACACATTTGCTGTTTACTAAATCCAAAGAACCAACCAGCTTTGTTTAGCAGGAGGTCTAGCTCATCTCCACAGAGTGAGTCCTGAGCAGCCTGGGAGAGAGCCAGCAGGCCGTGCACTGTCCTACCATCACACTCGACCACATGCTGCCAAGTAGGTGATACAGTACTTGGCAGAATGTATATTATATCAGAGTATACTGTACAGTACATCATATTTTACTAATGCCACATTTAAAAATGATTCTACCATAATTAGATAATGCTCAGTTATTACAATAATTAACTGTCACAGTTTTATTATCCTATTTCACTGTAACTCTCAGTATATACTTGATGCTTCAATCAGTGTCCACTCTCTGCCACCTGCAGTATTATTCATCTTTCTTGAAGAGATTCAGAAAGGCTACATAAACTACTACATAAACTACTCAAGCTGTATTCACATAACCACAGAAAGGTTTCTGGCAATGCTGCTAATCCCACCATTTAGGAGATTATGACTGCAAAAGAGTTATTACCAGGTAAAATGACCTATAAGGAGGAATGTGGTCATTGCTAAAAGTATAAATCTCCAGAGAGATTAAATCAGGATTTTCTAGAAGAAAAAGCCCAGTATCTTAAAACATAATTTGAAGGATCGTATTTTGCTACACAATTTTTTTATAAATTGCTCTCAATATGACAATGATTTATTTAGAGCTGATTAGTAGATTTTATGTTATGCAGTCCAGTGGTTACTGTTGTCACAGTCCAAAGGCATTGACTTCCCAACCGTACATACACTGCCCTGTAACTGCAAACAAATGTTCATTTATAGTGCAGAAGTCTTTAATTAATGTTTGCTGTTTCAGTAAAATGTTTGCCCAGGATGTATACATTTCAACGTTCAAAAAGAAACCTGAGAGAAGGCAGATCTAGGATTGAGCTTCAACTTGTAGGACCATCTGATGTGATCGCTGAGCTTATTTGTATTATTACTACCCGTATTGTTAAGGATATAGCCTAATAGTGAGCATTGATGACACACTGATGAGTGAACATCTGGTAGTTCACACTATACAGCCAATTTCAGGAGTGCCTTTCATCAGTACTCTGCTGACAGTGAGGTACTGTATATGTGGCAGACAGGTCATGGCAGGTCTCCGTGGGCTGTCTGAAATGAGATTTAACCAGCCCAGCACAATTAGCACACTTCTAAGCTCAAACATAGACGAATGCCTGCTCTGCAGCCGTACTATACATGTAGAGACATGCAAACATACAAAGAGGCAGGACGGAGTAGCAGTGTGGAGACTTCAGTAATTGCAGTGTGCCCTGACAGCCATCTTAATGAAATAACAAGAGAAGGAGGGTGAGTCAATGCCACCCTCCGCCTCTGCTACAGAGCCAGAGACAGACGGAGGGGTTGGCCTCGAGCTGAGCAAGACGAGAGAATGGACAGAGGTTAAAGAGGAAGGAGAGACAGGAGAGAAAATGGAAGAAAAGCGGAAGATATTTTCAGCTTTTAAGGGAAAAAGCTACAGGGAAAAAGAATAAAAGGAGGAATAACAAGAGATGAAGGAATAGAGAGAAATACAGAGGAGGACAGGATGGGAAAGTGGGAAGAAACTGGAAGAAAGGTGGTTCTGACCTGGGATATGAAGGACACAGTAAGAAAGGAGGCTGCAGAAGGACAAGAGGGTAAAAAGACAATAGTGCTGCACATAAGGGAGTTATGACCTTGATTCTCTGATCTGGGGTGGGGAAACATGGATTGGAAGGCAGCAGGTTGTTAGTAAAATGAAAATGAACTGTTAACAGAAACGTTTCACATTTCAGTGGTTTGAGCTATAGTCTATTATCAGTGCTGCTAATTTTGCAGGTCCAGCTCATTCAACCCTCAGTGACAGCTATGACCTGTGAAAACTGAGCCGCAGCTTTGGAAAAACTCCTTTCCCAACAGCAGGCTTATTTAAAGTATATATTCAGATAAATACAGTAAAAAAGAAAATGGTGATTGAGCATCCTTTAACAAACACTATACTATGCAAAGCCACATTACAATGGCTAAGTACCCGCACTGCCAAGCTTGTAGTTTTATTTCTTGGGGGCTGTAGTTTTTCAGATGCTAAGAAAAAATAAACTATTAATTAGTTTTGTTAAAATTGTGGAGTGTTCAACTTCTAACAGCCAGTGTTGTAGTGGATGGCCATATGTCTCTGAATAAGGGGGAGAATTTTTTTTTTTTCACAACGACCAAAAAAATGATGAATGAAAGGTGCTATTGAGTTACTGAAGCTAATGGAATGGAGGTCAGCCCAGATGTGATGCCATGACTTTGCCTCTCCTCCCCCGGATCCTAACCCTGTCAGCTAATTCACAGAAAGGAGCTTTGTTTGTGTTGCAGTGCGTTGTACCTTTAACTGAGAGCATCAGGTATGATCCTCTTTGCTGCTGTTAATCTTTGCCTGATAAGTCAACAGATGGCTAGGAGATTAATTGTCTCCCACCACTGATAACATGCACCACTTCACAATAACAAGATTTTTAAAGTAGAAAAATTCCACAACAAAATACAAGACCACCGTGAATGAATGGTTAGAGCTATGATATTTATTTAACCGTGCACATGTATAGCACGGTGTATCTGGCTACATGATTACCTGAAACAGCCACTCTGTCTCTCTTTACCATGTTTGAATCGCTGTCTGAGCATCCTTAATCTCGCTTTCACACCATCACTAACAGCCCCGACACAATCTCAATTCAGATTTTTTTCTTTTCTCTTCTTTAAATATTGTTGTTGTGGTGGTGAGTTGCTAGCACTCGCCAATCCAGCCCTCGAGTGCTTTTCAGGATATTACTAATGTGGAGTGATCCTAATCCTGTTCTAGGACTCTGTTCTTTTAGGGCACTCATCCACATGAACACACACATATGCACACTCATTCAGACATGTATGCATGCAGATAAATACACATGCACAAACTCAAAATGGAGGCCAGATGGTCACATCTGTGACCAGCTGCCATCTCATATAGACCAGGTGTTTAAAGTGTGTTCCTGTGTGTGTGTGCGTGCATGTGGATCAGTGTTGTTACACACTGAAATGGCAGCAAAAAACCTTTTTCTGGATTAGAAAGCTCAGATTAGACAGTTTTGACTTTTTGTGTATATTGCTCCTCTGAGGTTCAGAGGGCATATGGTGTGTGTCTGAGATAGGGAATATGCAGAGGACACGTTTCAACAGCTTTATTTCACACGAGGAATAAAGTCTTCCTCTGGCTCACCTATTAACATGACACCAACATGACTAGGGAACTGAATGGCCTTAAACCAGTCCAATGTCCATGTGGCCATAGCTTAATTAAGCTCTATTAATTACTTTCTTTTGTCTAATTACATCACAAGTAAGCAAAATACAATCATGCTCATTCACCAATTCACCAATGTCTTTCTAACCCAAAGTAACACAACTCACTTCCCAATGTGTGTACTTTGTTTTTAACTTATTGCATTTTACCGTATTCTTGCCATATCATGAACTGCATTGACTATTTATGCTTTTAACCCTTTTTAACAATTCACCTTTAACATTAAATGAACTACTGGGTGGTCTTTAACTTGTACAAATATTAATATTTTTAACAGTAAACCATGAAACATATACATCTAATCATCTGCTCTTTGGCAGGTGAGCAGTCGAAGGTGGTGGGTGGCCCCAAAGGGTCAGAGGGTCTGGTGCTGCCTGCGGGGGATAGGGCTCCTCTATTGGAAAACTCTGGAGAAGCATTGCCGCCTGGTTCCCCTACGTGGAGCTTGGTGGCTAAAAGGGGGCAACGTCAGCTAAAGAACCCGGCTGGTGTTAGGCCTGCTCCTTGCGTAGGTATTACCCTAGCAGGTCAGAGGAAAGCTGGCAAATCTGTTGTGGGGACCGGAGCAGCGGGAACTATCAAAACGATTAAGACCAAGATGGTCAGTGTCTTTGCTACAAAATTCTCACCAGACTTGGAAGCCGAAGTTTTACGTACTTATTTGAAAGAAAAACTTGGGCATGACGTCATGTGTCATAAAATTGTTTCAGGAAACACTAGGTTTGCTTCTTTTAAAGTGTCTGCTGAATGCAATGAAGTGGATGACATGTATAATCCAGAGCTATGGCCCGAGGGTACATTTGTGAGGCGATATTTTGAACCACGTAAATTTGTTGGTGGTGCTCATGCTGCTCACTCTACCCGAGCAAGGCCCTCTCCTGGAAGCAGATGCTAGCTCTAACT
>NW_018128110.1:467967-478127 GCF_001952655.1 Monopterus albus | reverse complement strand
TGATTTTTAGTCCCAGCTCAGCAGGTCTTCAGCAGCTCTTGAACGTGTGCTCAATGTTTGGGGAATGTCACGATGTCAAGTATAATGCTGTCAAAAGTGTCATTATGATATGCCGTACAAACGAGGACAGGTCCCTTGTATTTCCTTCTTTTAAGTTATCTGATAATATTTTAACTGTGTGCAGTGAAGTTAAGTATTTGGGTCATGTCATTAATGATTGTTTGTCTGATGACGGGGATATATATCGGCAGTGCCGCATGTTATATGTACAAGCTAATATACTGGCACAGAAATTTGGTGCATGCTCCGTGGGAGTAAAACTGCCTTTATTTAAAGTGTATTGTACTTCCTTGTACACTGCTCATCTGTGGTGTAATTATAAAAAGGGCAGTCTTCGGAAACTGTCAGTAGCTTACAATGACGCCCTAAGGCTATTATTGAGAAAACCTAGATGGACGAGTGCAAGGGAATTGTTCGTGTCATCTCGAGTTAGTACATTTTCTGCTGTTTTAAGAAACCTGATGTTTAAATTTATTTGTCGCTTGAATGGTTAAAAAAATCATATCATTTTATCGTTGACTAATGTTGCACACAGTGACATGCGTTCTCTGGAAACACTGGTATACCTGTCTTTTAAAGGGGCAGTAGTTTTATGGGTGTTCTTGTGCTCTCGTTTTATGTATTTTCTGTTTTTATTGTTTCGTTTTTAAACTGTTCTTTTATTGCTTTTATTTGTTTTGAACCTGGACCTTGAGTCTGTAATAAAATGTAAAAAAAAAAAAAAAAAAATAATAATAATCAACTAGCTCAATATACAATTCGCAAACAATGTCCTTGAGGTGGCGCTGCTCCCTTTTAAACTTGAACATGACCGTCATGTATCTACTACATTTTCACAATAGCACTTCTGGTATTTGGTAAACCAAAAATGTGCACACAGGGTGACAAATAAAACCAGCAAATATATTGCATGAACCCATGTCATAAAAGTGTTAACTGTAGTATTCACAAGGCTCCTTGTACCATTGGGTTAGCTTCTCCCACATTGTATCCCATTAAATTGACCACTAGCGTTAGCAGGTTAGCTTACAAACACGTTTCATTGTTCACTCCAAACTCTACAACAAAACCCGTTTCACCCCATATCGCATGAATCAATATCATCGCTGACACAATACAACTCTTACAGTTTGCATTTAACTTTTACGTTTAGTGTTTACCAACCTCGGATAGAGAATATGCAGAGAACACGTTTCAACAGCTTTATTTCACACGCCCAACTCAAAAGAGATGTAATAGAAACCCAATGAATACTAGCAGTAAAAATAAAATTGTACAAAAAGAAAATTTTAGGGGTGTCAATTTTTACAAAACTATTTTCAGGCCTCTACATGTACAATTTGTAAAGCATGGATTACAGCCTTGGATTCCACTGCACAGCGTGTTAGTCTGTTCTCTGTCGGTGTAGGTGTTAGCTTTTATAAACGAGCCAGCAACAAATATACATTACTTAACATCACTGACTCTATCCCACCAACAGAGCACAAAGTATTATTAGCTGGCCCAGTAGCCTACATCTGAAAGAAACAGTGGTGTTGTTATGCCCCCCGGCTCCCCCTGTAAGAACATGATATATGCTACTAAGTAGCATTTTAAAACCCTGCTCTACCAGAGCTTTACAGACGACTGTCAAGCAAAGCACTGTTGGCATGTTTTTAAAAATGTCTGTCTGGTGGCTTCTACCAGTCCTTTGTGATGTTTCACTTACTGTATATCACCATCATTACAAGGAAGCATCCTAGTTCTTAGGAAATTACACACAGTCACAGGCTGCTCTTTAATGTAATAAATGAACCTACTGTGATTTTCAGCCTAAGAGCTCTTACTAGCTCATTTACAAGGGCTTAGCTCTGTCAATTATTTGCTTGTTCTTTTAGTTCTCTGCAAAAACCGTCTTACCAGATTATTCAAGAAAATAGTTTACACTGTAGATTTTCCACTCTGCATACCTTTATTGTAAATGTCAAACAATTATTCCATCTCTTCCAAAAGTGGTTTACAGTATTTCCAGAGTAGCTGATGCCCCCCCAACACACACACACACGCTGTGTTTTCATTCCTTGTGAGGACTTTACATTGACTTACATTCATTTCCTGTAGACTTATCCTAACCTCAACCATAACCACTACTTGTCTAACCCTAACACCTAACCTCATCCTAACCTTAAACCATGTTCCCACCCTAAAATTCAATGATTTCCTTAAGGATGGCCGAGTCCCCACAGTGTGAGTGCGTTAACAGGTTTCGGTCCTCATGATATAAGTAATACTAAGGCACACACACACACACACACACACATCCACACACTGTGCCCTGACGCTGTAGTGCAGCATCTCCTGCCAGGTTTCCTGGATGTGACAGTGAAACTGATGGTAATTTATAGCAGGCGCACAATGGCTGCCTGAGATGGATGCAGCGCACACATTGTTTTAATATATCAAACACTCACATACACGCGCTCGTGCACTGACACACACACACACTGTGTATGAATTCATCATAGCTGACTGACTCATATATTGCTACTAAGAGCACTGTGAGAGAACGCAATAGAGGGGAAGGACACAAAAACAGAGGAGTAACTAAAGAAGTGTGGAAACAGCAGAGGCGTGGAGGACATAATAACGGATGGCAGGAGGTGGATGAATAATGATGTAATCTGATCCCGTGTCATGTAATATAGTATGATACCAAACAATAAAATCAGAGATGAGACGAAAACATGGAGAGGTGTCATTTCCAATAATATACCAGTAAACCAGTAGACAGAGCTGGTTGACAACAGCTGATCACAGCTCACCCCACATTAAGAACAAACACTGTAATATATATGGGAGTAGAACATTTTCTGACTCACCATCAATACATCTTAAGTTGGTAAAAACATAAATAAGTTTGGACTTTTATTGCTTGTGTAACAACAAGTGGTTAAAGTCCTTCTGCTTGCTTTGGTTAGGCTGATGCCAAATTGTTCCTGAGGGCCACGAGAAAACTGATTGGTGATTATTTAATCCTGTTGAGATGAGTACAGTATGTTTTAGATGGAAGCCCCTACTTCATTCTCTGCTTCATACAGTGACATTTTTTTCCAAAACATCCACATTTCATCAGTGCTGGATTGATGTGTGTAATGAGGGTATCTGTGCAGTCAGTGAATGAAAGATTTAATTTAGATAAATTTTTGTAACAAAACATCGCGGCAGGTGTGGCATGGCACTGATATACCTACCACATATGTTTGGTGTAGATGCTAGGACATAATTAACCCATTTTGACTTTATCTTTAATGTCAAAATGACATTAAAGATAGGGTTGGTGAGCCTGAAAGAGGGCGCTCGATTTTATAAGCAGCCAACCAAAGAAACCCTGCCCTTTCATTTTAATTTCTCTCCAAAGCCAAAATATAACGTGCACTAGCTGACTACTACTTACAAATTTTAGAAAAATAACAAATGCCCCGCAAACAAAATAAAACCGATAATTACCTGTCCAGCAGAAATACGGCCGCCAAGGTGTCACTTTTCAACCACATTTGTTCTATCAGTTGTCACCATCATTCAAAAGCCACTCCAATGTTAATTCTGGTTTTACTTCTTGCATCATCCAACTTCTTTTTAATTGTACCTTAATTGAATACGGTGCTACCAGACCAGATCTGCATCCCCGAACCATAGCTGGGGACCTCTGGTTCATGGCTAAACTGCTTCAGCCCTGGCTCGTAGGCAGTAACTAGCCTCAGGAGTGCAGGCTTTTCTGGCAGAGAGAAATGAAGAGGGAGCCCGGTGAACTCCATTCAACATGAACACTGCATGTGACCTTTAGTGTCCAGTTCACTGCATTTCAATCCTATCTATACACTTAGAGCTGAGTACTCTTGGCATTTTCCCACCAGTGGCTGTATGTGAAAGGAGCTGTTCCATGCAGAAGTCTTCTCGTACTGCTCACACTGCATACAGGTAGCAACTTCCGGCAACAACAACAGTATTACCTATAAGGCTATATGTCTAAAAGGGGAAGGCCTGGCCTGTAACAATGGTCTCTGTTTGAAAATGACAGCTGCTGTGGGGACCTTCTCTGCCATAGCTTTCTAGAAACAGGGCAGTCTGCCTACAGCTGCAATGCCTTGTGGGAGATTCTTTGCTCATAAATGGAGAGGGTGCATGCAAGTAAGAAGTGGGTTGACAGACAGTAGGCCATCCAATGGTTTTGCTCGTGCTGAGTAAAATTATTGGTCAGGCTTTTTTCAGCCCTGCTGCTGCCACAGATAATGGATCTTCTTTATGCTATCAGTGCCATTAATGTGTTCATTGCCATTGCGATGAAAAGAGAATTTCAAAATACAGTATGTAACAAAAAATCCTTCTGAAAAGAATCTCCAACTTTACCTTTAATATGTCTTTATGAGCACACAGAACATAATATTAATAAAACTTTATTTATATAGCACTTTACAACTCCAGTGGAGCCCAGAGTGCTTCACAGCAGAACATGTATATATTAAACTAAAATCTAAGCAACCTGTAATGTCGACCCTGTTTTATGGCCCCACTGAGTGACGAACGGACAGATGATGTTCTGAGGAATCATGCATTCCACAAAAAACAGCAACGATAGCAACACTCCTCTCATCACCAACACTGTGCTATTAAGAAATGTTTTCATCTCTATCGATCTGCAAGAAGTGACTCTCTGCCTCTCGTCCTCTCCCTCTCCAGACGGTGTACAGATTACATCTGTGCTTTCATTACACAGCTTTATTTTCCATTGCTGAGCTGAAACTGTCTTACTGTTTGCCATCATTCGCCAGTACTGCTGCAGCAGGCAGACAGTGTCAACAGGCTGCTCTGTCTGATCCTCTCTGCTGGTTGGTAGACTGTCATGTTACAAAAGCTAGCTGACTTGGGAAATTCCTAGCATCAGAGATGACTGCTAGGAATAGATCAAATATCAAACTAGTGTAAGCAGAGCTTGAAATTAACACTAACCACCAGCCTGTGGTAATTGTTTTACAAGTCTTTTAGGATTTTATGTCAGCTGTTCTGGCTTGCAGAACCCTTCGATGTGTCCCTGTTTTGTGTGCTACGTAATAGATAACCCAACTAACTTGTCAAAACCTTAATAATGGATCCTCATAAGAAAGAAGCTGTTTCTGCTCTTGTTTTCTACCACCTATTTTCCTTTGTACTTAATACAGTATGTTTATTTTGAATTTTTCATTTTCTGTGAGTATTCTGTCCAGCACTGCCGACCATCTCCAGTCCATCACCTCATGAGGAGCTCATACAGTTACTAAGTCCCCAACATTTGAGTGAATGTGGTGGGAATCTGTAAAGTACTGTATATGAACAAGTCAGCTTTAGTAAAGGCTGAAACTAAAAAAGAAAACTGCACATCATTCTGCACATCCAGGTGAAATAACAATAAGGAAAACTTTATTTCTGTGTATCATCTGCTGAAGGGAGTAAGTTTTGCTGTGGTCACCTTAAATCTCAGATATCACAAATGACACATATATGATATCACGACCAAACCAACCATGGTGCAATATGCAGCTTCCCACACATGAGATGTGGAAACTTGAAACGGAGCACAAACACTAAATAATAATAATAATAAAATTGGATTATTGATGTCAATGGAAACATTTTTTACCTTTTACATTTTTGGAAAAACCATATAGGGGCCGGGCGCACCCTCAGAGATAGGGTGAGGAGCTCGGTCACCCGGGAGGAGCTCAGAGTAGAACCGCTGCTCCTCCACATCGAGAGGAGCCAGCTGAGGTGGCTCGGGCATCTGTTTCGGATGCCTCCTGGGCGCCTTCCTAGGAAGGTGTTCCAGGCATGTCCCACCGGGAGGAGGCCCCGGGGAAGACCCAGGACACGCTGGAGGGACTATGTCTCTCGGCTGGCCTGGGAACGCCTAATGCCGCGGCATTCCCCCGGAGGAGCTGGAGGAAGTGTCTGGAGAGAGGGAAGTCTGGGCATTTTTGCTTAGACTGCTGCCCCCATGACCCGGTTCCGGATAAGCGGAGGAAAATGGATGGATGGAAAAACCATATATACAAATGTTTACATTGTCTTAAAGCATATAGAGGGGCTCTTTCTTTATCGTTGCTCTGTTGATTATTATTTCATTACTATAACTTACTGCTTTTGGCCTATAAATACCAAACAGTGAAAACACTGAGACATGAAATTTAAAGTAATGGAAAACAGAATAAATCAGGTAATTTTAACATTTGGAAATCTGGAACCTGCAAATGTTTGACATTTGTGTGTGCCAAATAATAAGAGATAAATAATTAAATCTTTCCTGTTTGAATTGTTGATTTTACTGCAAAGTTCATGTCATAGGTAGTGTCACAAATGTGTTGAGCTTCTTGGTTGTAATTTGGATCATTTCAGTTTTGACATTTCTGTCAAATATTTGTCATTAGCATGTTTTTCCTTGATGTATTGAAAGTATCATATCAGTAACATTTGCAACAAACCATTACTGATTATATTTTGTGTGCTGAAAGCATTGAGACCTGGCCCCTGGGCATAGACCTACAGTATACTGTAAAAGGCCCCCGTTCTCCTACACAGGAGCAAGACCCCCAGACTGAAGAGACTCTTTGTTATCATTTTGTGTCCATTCTTAATTGTTTTGTGTCTCTAATTATCTTTTCAACAAGACATTTTAGCTGTCACTTCATACAGGCACTCTGGCCCAGAGACCCTCCTACTCCTTATTCAGTAATCCATCTGCGGATTAAACACTGATATGTGTCAAGTCCGCTGGTGCGACCCTTTCTCTCTCCTGCTTGCTCTGTTTTTGGGATCAGTGCCCCAGCTGTGTCGCTTTATGTAATTAGTGACTTGTGGGTTGTCGCGCACAGCTGGGGCGCATTTCTGTAATACCTGCCTCGTTATTTAAACCTCTGGCAGACGCTCCGTCGTCGCCGGAGCATTACACTATGTTAGACACGGACTTGTTGAGGAAGTATTGACAGGTTGAGTGAATGGCGAGGTTTTTGTTTTTCTTGTTTTGTGTAAAAATAGGGCCACACATGTTGACGATACTTTCCTAGCCATGTGTATCTGACGGCGATGCCGTGATTACCTCTGGTGACCTTTCCTAGCTATGTATATCTGACGGTGATTTCCCCAGCCGTAGGTACCGGACGGCTAGCGCTACAGCGAGCGCTACACTAGCCCTGTCTTTTTGTTCCCGTGTCCCTCCTGTCATTTCACCTGTCGCCGTTCTCCTGTCTACTCGCCTGCCTTGTCCTGGTCCTCTACTCTCCTGTTTCCTGCAATGCTCCTGCTCATCCTAGATTCCTCAGCCATCCCTGTCCTACCCCGTTTATTGTACTATACATTGACTCAGTTACTCTGTCTGTGTTCCTTAAAAAATCACCTTTTTTCATTAGCACCTGGGTCTACGCATTGAGTCCTACCTCAGTTCTCCCTCACCCCCCTGGTGGGGGGGACTCAACCATAACAATATGAGACAACACTTGTTCCAGCACACATGGTTCTTTGCCACCCCTCACCAATGTAAAGCTACAGGGTGTCCACTATTATGTACAGCTTGTTAATAGAAGGTTTTTAATAGGTGAATGCAGGAAAAGGAAGGGTGGGTAAAGTGTGATGTTTCTTTAGAAAGTATTCAAACACACACGTCCCAGTTTTTGCCTCTGGGCAGGATAATAATCACAGTGCCTGAGATCTAATTGGAATGTCAGCTGGAGCAGGCAGTTTGATAACAAATATAAGAGTGGAAAAAAGTTGTACTTATCTTACTCCCCTCTCTCTGTCAGACACTCTTCAGGTATATTTTTGTGCATTCTGTGCATGTGGGGTGTGATGTATGTGTTCTTTCCTCTTCCTCCTCTTCCTTTCACTTTAAAAAAAAATTCCAGTCTTTTTTCTTACAAAACATCCTTGACCTTTTGAACCTGATTGTTTTTTTTCCTTTTATATTACTTTAAAAAACTATCAGAAGAAAGTAAAAGATTTGTTTAACCCCAAATGTCCACTAAAACAAAAATAGCACCATAATTTCCATGTTCTTGGAAGAATGAATTAAATTTGACTCTGAATAACCCATCATTCTGAACTAACGAGTACAAAGAAAAAAAACACTAATTTTGATTTATTCATTACTGACTGTGTGGTCTGTGCATTTTTACATCCATATGTTGTTAGGCAGGGATAAGAACATTGTTGACTCCATTGTTACCATTATTACCACTGTGCTGTCATGGAGCAGTTTGTCTCCTTTGGAGTGAGCTCTTCACAAAATATTATTCAAATGGACAGAAAATGAAAAAGAAAATGTAGCCATGATTTATTTTCTTTTATAGGTGAGTAATTTGGCACAGAGTTATTCACAGCCTTTAATGGTCATTGTACCTTGAGAAATAACTTTATTACTGCAAGAAATATCACCACACAAACATATGTGTTTTACTGAATGTGCATGGCAATCCACACTACTCCTGTAAGATCTAATCCAAATCTAAACTTTAGTCTAATCTATGGCCTAGTCCTGTTAATCTTTCACAAAGATGTTTTACTATGGTAGTTTTATATATACAGTATATATAAGCTTTGGTTTGCTCCTTCTGTATATATACATTTATGTCATACTGAGTTTCAATGAACTGTCACCAGAGTTTAACATGAAGTTGAGTACATTAGGTGCTTTCTAACATGCTTGTGTGACTTTGTGCTACACCATTATACTGTTCAGTGAACATTAGAATGAAGCCGTAGTCATAACATCTAGCCCCCACTGATGCATAACAGCACTGTGAAGATGAATAGAAACAGACATGGCCTAGCATGGTATGGTAACACCTTCTGTGATGTCGTTTCTGATGACATTGCTGCTTTCTGCTGGACTGTAGGATCAGCTTCTTCCTCAGTTCTTCACCTCCCAACCTGACACTCACAGCTTCCTCCCTGCAAGTGCCTTCTGTGCCTCCTTCCTGGCTCCAGTCAGGGCCAGTGCTAGTTTGACCTATTTTTATTTATTGATATTTACTACACCTACAGTTAATTACCATCATGGGCAACATATTGCAACACCACAGTTTTTCTATTTAGTGGCATATTTACCAGCACTTATGGTGTTAATGAGCACAGCTGCAGCAGTGTCCATCTGAATACACTTGGTGCCTGTACTGCGCTCGGGTGGACTGAGAGGGATTGTAGAAGAAAGTGTAAGTTTACTGCTACTGAACTCTAATACTGGTTAAAGAAACAAACAAACATTTACAAACTGCAATCACACAGTTGCCAAACACGTGAAGTGAAAGCGTGTTAAAGTCCTAGACATTTACAAAAACCCTCTCCTTCCTCAGATGTGTTCTTTACACTGAACGTCTCAGATGAATAACTGCTGCCATGTTGACTCTAGTGCTGCAAATTTTAAACCTTTCTCTTGACATTAAATGTCAGCCTCGGCACCCTCTGCCACGACCGTGGTACATCAGGCGATGAGAGTATTTGTATAAATTTCCTTTCTCTCCTCCCTTATTTTGCATCTCTGAATGGGAACACCTTAAAACACATAATGCATGAGACCAAGCTGAGAATTTGTAGCAGTGACACTTTTCTTCCTCTTTTCTGGCACAAAACCAAAATGCACCTCCTTAGTAAATAGGAACACATGTTTTCACTGTTTAGTGCCAAAAAGTTAGCCACAAAACCTTAAATATCCCCACAGATGTAGATAGATGCTTCCAGAAAATATTCTGTGCAAACTTATATAACAGCATTTGGATTAACTATGTCTCTGCATTTTATTTACAGTCAGGGAAAAATTTATTTGAACCCCAGCTGATTTTGTAAGTTTGCCCACTAACAAAGAAATGATCAGTCTAAAATTTCAGTGGTAGGTTTATTTGAACAGTGAGAGACACAACAATAACAAAAAAAAAAAAATCCAGAAAAATGTATTACAAAAAAGTTATAAAGTAATTTGCATTTTCATGAATGAAATAAGTATTTGATCCCTTTGCAAAATGTGCTTTAGTACTTGGTGGCAAAACCTTTGTTGGCAATCACAGAGGTCAGACGTTTCTTGTAGTTGGCCACATGGTTAGCAC
>NW_018128110.1:467190-467762 GCF_001952655.1 Monopterus albus | reverse complement strand
GACCCATTTTCAATGCCCTGACTGAGGGAAGGAGGTTCTCACCCAAGATTTGACGGTACATGGCCCCATCCATCCTCCCTTTGATGCGGTGCAATTGTCCTGTCCCCTTGGCAGAAAAACACCCCCAAAGCATAATGTTTCCACCTCCATATTTGACAGTGGGGACGGTGTTTTTGGAGTCATAGGCAGCATTCCTCCTCCTCCAAACACGGCAAGTTGAGTTGATGCCAAAGAGCTCAATTTTGGTCTCATCTGACCACAACACTTTCACCCAGCCTTTCTCTGAATCACTCAGATGTTCAGTGGCAAACTTCAAACGGGCCTGTAGATGTGCTTTCTTGAGCAGGGGGACCTTGCGGGCACAGCAGGATTTTAGTCCTTCATGGGGTAGTGTGTTACCAGCTGTTTTTTTGGTGACTATGGTCCCCGCTGCCTTGAGATCATTGACAAGTTCCTCCCGAGTAGTTCTGGGCTGATTCCTCACCGCTCTCATTATCATTGAAACTCCACGAGGTGAGATCTTGCATGGAGCTCCAGACCGAGGGAGATTGGCAGTTAATTTATGTTTCTTC